>NW_027140639.1:305833-611666 GCF_036365525.1 Heterodontus francisci
CAATCAGGGGAACACACTCTCCTCAATTATACTTTACGCCTGGCAACATGTCCCGTCAGTATTCAACCATCAGGGGAACACACTCTCCTCCCTTATACTGTTCACCTGGTAGCATGTCCCGTGTGTATTAAACAATCAGGGGAACACACTCTCCTCACTTATACTGTTCACCTGGTAACATGTCCCGTCTGTATTAAACAATCAGGTGAACACACTCTCCTCACTTATACTGATCATCTGGTAACATGTCCCGTGTCTATTAAACAATCAGGGGAACACACTCTCCTCACTTGTACTGTTCACCTGGTAACATGTCCCGTGTGTATTAAACATTCAGGGGAACACACTCTCCTCACTTATACTGATCATCTGGTAACATGTCCCGTGTGTATTAAACAATCAGGGGAACACACTCTCCTCACTTATACAGTTGACTTGGTGACATGTCCCGTGCGTAAAAAACCATCAGGGGAACACACTCTCCTCACTTATACTGTTCATCTGGGAACATGTCCCATGTATTTTAAGCCATCAGGGGAACACACTCTCCTCACTTATACTGTTCACCTGGTAACATGTCCTGTGTGTATTAAAAAATCAGGGGAACACACTCTCCTCACTTATACTGTTCACCTGGTAACAAGTCCTGTTTGTATTAAACAATCAGGGGAACACACTCTCCTCACTTATACTGTTCATCTGGTAACACGTCCCGTGTGTATTAAACAATCAGGGGAACACACTCCCCTCACTTATACAGTTCACCTGGTAACATTTCCCGTGTACATTAAACCATCAGGGGAAGACACTCTCCTCACTTACACTGTTCACCTGCAAACATGTCCTGTGTCTCTTAAACCATCAGGGGAAAACACTCTCATCACTTATACTGTTCACCTGGTAACATGCCCTGTGTGTATTAAACAATCAGGGGAACACACTCTCCTCACTTATACTGTTCACCTGGTAACATGTCCCGTCAGTATTAAACCATCCAGGGAACACACTCTCCTCACTTATACTGTTCACCTGGTAACATGTCCCGTGTATATTAAGCCATCAGGGGAACACACTCTCCTCACTTATACTGTTCACCTGGTAACATGTCCTGTTTGTATTAAACAATCAGGGGAACACACTCTCCTCACTTATACTGTTCATCTGGTAACACGTCCCGTGTGTATTAAACAATCAGGGGAAGACACTCTCCTCACTTACACAGTTCCCCTGGTAACAATTCCCGTGTACATTAAACCATCAGGGGAACACACTCTCCTCACTTATACTGTTCACCTGGTAACATGTCCCGTGTATATTAAACCATTAGGGGAAAGCCCTCTCCTCACTTATACTGTTCACCTGGTAACATGCCCTGTGTGTATTAAACAATCAGGGGAAGACACTCTCCTCACTTATACTGTTCACCAGGTAACATGTCCCGTGTATATTAAGCCATCAGGGGAACACACTCTCCTCACTTATACTGTTCACCTGCAAACATGTCCCGTGTGCATTGAACAATCAGGGGAACACACTCTCCTCACTTATACTGTTCACCTGGTAACATGTCCCATGCATATTAAACCATCAGGGGAACACACTCTCCTCACTTATACTGTTCACCTGGTAACATGTCCCATGTATATTAAACCATCAGATGAACACTCTCTCCTCACTTCTAATGTTCATCTGGTAACATGTCCCGTCAGTATTCAACCATCAGGGGAACACACTCTCCTCACTTATACTGATCATCTGGTAACATGTCCCGTGTGTATTAAACAATCAGGGGAACACACTCTCCTCACTTATACCGTTTACCTGGTAACATGTCCCGTGTGTATTAAACAATCAGGGGAACACACTCTCCTCACTTATACTGTTCACCTGGTAACATGTCCCATGCATATTAAACCATCAGGGGAACACACTCTCCTCACTTATACTGTTCACCTGGTAACATGTCCCATGTATATTAAACCATCAGATGAACACTCTCTCCTCACTTCTAATGTTCATCTGGTAACATGTCCCGTCAGTATTCAACCATCAGGGGAACACACTCTCCTCACTTATACTGATCATCTGGTAACATGTACCGTGTGTATTAAACAATCAGGGGAACACACTCTTCTCACTTCTGCGGTTGACTTGGTGACATGTCCCGTGCGTATTAAACCATCAGGGGAACACACTCTCCTCACTTACACTGTTCATCTGGTAGCATGTCCCGTCAGTATTAAACAATCAGGGGAACACACTCACCTCACTTATACTGTTCACCTGGTAACATGTCCCGTGTGTATTAAACCATCCAGGGAACACACTCTCCTCACTTATACTGTTCACCTGGTAACATTTCCCGTGTATATTAAGCCAGCAGGGGAACACACTCTCCTCACTTCTACTGTTCACCTGGTAACATGTCCCGTCAGTATTAAACCATCCAGGGAACACACTCTCCTCACTTATACTGTTCACCTGGTAACATGTCCTGTTTGTATTAAACAATCAGGGGAACACACTCTCCTCACTAATACTGTTCATCTGGTAACACGTCCCGTGTGTATTAAACAATCAGGGGAACTCACTCTCCTCACTTATACAGTTCACGTGGTAACATTTCCCGTGTACATTAAACCATCAGGGGAAGACACTCTCCTCACTTATACTGTTCACCTGGTAACATGTCCTGTGACTCTTAAACAATCAGGGGAACACACTCTCCTCACTTATACTGTTCACCTGGTAACATGTCCCGTGTATATTAAGCCATCAGGGGAACACACTCTCCTCACTTATACTGTTCACCTGCAAACATGTCCCGTGTGCATTGAACAATCAGGGGAACACACTCTCCTCACTTATACTGTTCACCTGGTAACATGTCCCGTGTATATTAAACCATCAGGGGAACACACTCTCCTCACTTATACAGTTCACCTGGTAACATTTCCCGTGTACATTAAAACATCAGGGGAAGACACTCTCCTCACTTATACTGTTCACCTGGTAACATGTCCCGTGTGTATTAAACAATCAGGGGAACACATTCTCCTCACTTATACTGTTCACCTGGTAAGATGCCCCATGCGTATTAAACAATCAGGGGACCATACTCTCCTCACTATTACAGTTCACATGGTGACATGTCCTGTGTATATTAAACCATCAGGGGAACACACTCTCCTCACTTATACTGTTCACCTGGTGACATGTCCCGTGTGTATTAAACAATCAGGGGAACACATTCTCCTCACTTATACTGTTCACCTGGTAAGATGCCCCATGCGTATTAAACCATCCAGGGAACACACTCTCCTCACTTATACTGTTCACCTGGTAACATGTCCCGTGTATATTAAGCCAGCAGGGGAACACACTCACCTCACTTATACTGTTCACCTGGTAACATGTCCCGTGTGTATTAAACCATCCAGGGAACACACTCTCCTCACTTATACTGTTCACCTGCAAACATGTCCTGTTTGTATTAAACAATCAGGGGAACACTCTCTCCTCACTTATACTGTTCATCTGGTAACACGTCCCGTGTGTATTAAACAATCAGGGGAACACACTCTCCTCACTTATACAGTTCACCTGGTAACATTTCCCGTGTACATTAAACCATCAGGGGAAGACACTCTCCTCACTTATACTGTTCACCTGGTAACATGTCCTGTGACTCTTAAACAATCAGGGGAACACACTCTCCTCACTTATACTGTTCACCTGGTAACATGTCCCGTGTATATTAAGCCATCAGGGGAACACACTCTCCTCACTTATACTGTTCACCTGCAAACATGTCCCGTGTGCATTGAACAATCAGGGGAACACACTCTCCTCACTTATACTGTTCACCTGGTAACATGTCCCGTGTATATTAAACCATCAGGGGAAGACACTCTCCTCACTTATACTGTTCACCTGGTAACATGTCCCGTGTGTACTGAACAATCAGGGGAACAAACTCTCCTCACTTATACTGTTCACCTGGTAAGATGCCCCATGCGTATTAAACCATCCAGGGAACACACTCTCCTCACTTATACTGTTCACCTGGTAACATGTCCCGTGTATATTAAGCCAGCAGGGGAACACACTCACCTCACTTATACTGTTCACCTGGTAACATGTCCCGTGTGTATTAAACCATCCAGGGAACACACTCTCCTCACTTATACTGTTCACCTGCAAACATGTCCTGTTTGTATTAAACAATCAGGGGAACACTCTCTCCTCACTTATACTGTTCATCTGGTAACACGTCCCGTGTGTATTAAACAATCAGGGGAACACACTCTCCTCACTTATACAGTTCACCTGGTAACATTTCCCGTGTACATTAAACCATCAGGGGAAGACACTCTCCTCACTTATACTGTTCACCTGGTAACATGTCCTGTGACTCTTAAACAATCAGGGGAACACACTCTCCTCACTTATACTGTTCACCTGGTAACATGTCCCGTGTATATTAAGCCATCAGGGGAACACACTCTCCTCACTTATACTGTTCACCTGCAAACATGTCCCGTGTGCATTGAACAATCAGGGGAACACACTCTCCTCACTTATACTGTTCACCTGGTAACATGTCCCGTGTATATTAAACCATCAGGGGAAGACACTCTCCTCACTTATACTGTTCACCTGGTAACATGTCCCGTGTGTACTGAACAATCAGGGGAACAAACTCTCCTCACTTATACTGTTCACCTGGTAACATGTCCCGTTTGTATTAAACAATCAGGGGAACACACTCACCTCGCTTATACTGTTCACCTGGTAACATGTCCCGTGTGTATTAAACCATCCAGGGAACACACTCTCCTCACTTATACTGTTCACCTGGTAACATTTCCCGTGTATATTAAGCCAGCAGGGGAACACACTCTCCTCACTTCTACTGTTCACCTGGTAACATGTCCCGTCAGTATTAAACCATCCAGGGAACACACTCTCCTCAATTATACTGTTCACCTGGTAACATGTCCTGTCTGTATTAAACAATCAGGGGAACACACTCTCCTCACTAATACTGTTCATCTGGTAACACGTCCCGTGTGTATTAAACAATCAGGGGAACACACTCTCCTCACTTCTACAGTTCACGTCGTAACATTTCCCGTGTACATTAAACCATCAGGGGAAGACACTCTCCTCACTTATACTGTTCACCTGGTAACATGTCCTGTGACTCTTAAACAATCAGGGGAACACACTCTCCTCACTTATACTGTTCACCTGGTAACATGTCCCGTGTATATTAAGCCATCAGGGGAACACACTCTCCTCACTTATACTGTTCACCTGCAAACATGTCCCGTGTGCATTGAACAATCAGGGGAACACACTCTCCTCACTTATACTGTTCACCTGGTAACATGTCCCGTGTATATTAAACCATCAGGGGAACACACTCTCCTCACTTATACAGTTCACCTGTTAACATTTCCCGTGTACATTAAAACATCAGGGGAAGACACTCTCCTCACTTATACTGTTCACCTGGTAACATGTCCCGTGTGTATTAAACAATCAGGGGAACACACTCTCCTCAATTATACTGTTCATCTGGTAACATGTCCTATGTGTATTAAACAATCAGGGGAACACTCTCTCCTCACTTATACTGTTCATCTGGTAACATGTCCCGTGTGTATTAAACAATCAGGGGAACACACTCTCCTAACTTATGCAGTTCACTTGATGACATGTCCCGTGCGTATTAAACCATCAGGGGAACACACTCTCCTCACTTATACTGTTCATCTGGTAACATATCACGTCAGTATTAAACCATCAGGGGAACACACTCACCTCTCTTATACTGTTCACCTGGTGACATGTCCCGTGTGTATTAAACAATCAGGGGAACACATTCTCCTCACTTATACTGTTCACCTGGTAAGATGCCCCATGCGTATTAAACAATCAGGGGACCATACTCTCCTCACTATTACAGTTCACATGGTGAAATGTCCTGTGTATATTAAACCATCAAGGGAACACACTCTCCTCACTTATACTGTTCACCTGGTGACATGTCCCGTGTGTATTAAACAATCAGGGGAACACATTCTCCTCACTTATACTGTTCACCTGGTAAGATGCCCCATGCGTATTAAACCATCCAGGGAACACACTCTCCTCACTTATACTGTTCACCTGGTAACATGTCCCGTGTATATTAAGCCAGCAGGGGAACACACTCACCTCACTTATACTGTTCACCTGGTAACATGTCCCGTGTATATTAAGCCAGCAGGGGAACACACTCTCCTCACTTCTACTGTTCACCTGGTAACATGTCCCGTCAGTATTAAACCATCCAGGGAACACACTCTCCTCACTTATACTGTTCACCTGGTAACATGTCCTGTGTGTATTAAACAATCAGGGGAACACACTCTCCTCACTTATACTGTTCACTTGCAAACATGTCCTGTTTGTATTAAACAATCAGGGGAACACACTCTCCTCACTTATACTGTTCATCTGGTAACACGTCCCGTGTGTATTAAACAATCAGGGGAACACACTCTCCTCACTTATACAGTTCACCTGGTAACATTTCCCGTGTACATTAAACCATCAGGGGAAGACACTCTCCTCACTTATACTGTTCACCTGGTAACATGTCCTGTGACTCTTAAACAATCAGGGGAACACACTCTCCTCACTTATACTGTTCACCTGGTAACATGTCCCGTGTATATTAAGCCATCAGGGGAACACACTCTCCTCACTTATACTGTTCACCTGCAAACATGTCCCGTGTGCATTGAACAATCAGGGGAACACACTCTCCTCACTTATACTGTTCACCTGGTAACATGTCCCGTGTATATTAAACCATCAGGGGAAGACACTCTCCTCACTTATACTGTTCACCTGGTAACATGTCCCGTGTGTATTAAACAATCAGGGGAACAAACTCTCCTCACTTATACTGTTCACCTGGTAACATGTCCCGTGTGTATTAAACAATCAGGGGAACACACTCTCCTCACTTATACTGTTCATCTGGTAACATGTCCTATGTGTATTAAACAATCAGGGGAACACACTCTCCTAACTTATGCAGTTCACTTGGTGACATGTCCCGTGCGTGTTAAACCATCAGGGGAACACACTCTCCTCACTTATACTGTTCATCTGGTAACATATCACGTCAGTATTAAACCATCAGGGGAACACACTCTCCTCACTTATACTGTTCACCTGGTGACATGTCCCGTGTGTATTAAACAATCAGGGGAACACATTCTCCTCACTTATACTGTTCACCTGGTAGGATGCCCCATGCGTATTAAACAATCAGGGGACCAGACTCTCCTCACTATTACAGTTCACATGGTGACATGTCCTGTGTATATTAAACCATCAGGGTAACGCACTCTCCTCACTTATACTGTTCACCTGGTGACATGTCCCGTGTGTATTAAACAATCAGGGGAACACATTCTCCTCACTTATACTGTTCACCTGGTAAGATGCCCCATGCGTATTAAACAATCAGGGGACCATACTCTCCTCACTATTACAGTTCACCTGGTAACATGCCCTGTGTGTATTAAACAATCAGGGGAACACACTCTCCTCACTTATACAGTTCGCCTGCAAAAATGTCCCGTGTGCATTAAACAATCAGGGGAACACACTCTCCTCACTTATACTGTTCGACTGGTAACATGCCCCGTGCGTATTAAACCATCAGGCGAACACATTCTCCTCACTTAAACTGTTCACCTGGTGACATGTCCCGTGTATATTAAACAATCAGGGGAACACATTCTCCTCACTTAAACTGTTCACCTGGTAACATGTCCCGTGTATATTAAACAATGAGGGGAAAACACTCTCCTCACTTATACTGTTCACCTGGTGACATGTCCCATGTATATTAAACCATCAGGGCAACAATCTCTTCTCTCTTAAACTGTTCACCTGGTAACATGTCCCATGTTTATTAAACAATCAGGGGAACACACTCTCCTCACTTAAAGTTTTCACCTGTTGACATGTCCCATGTATATTAAACCATCAGATGAACACACTCTCCTCACTTATACTGTTCACCTGGTAACATGTCCTGTGTGTATTAAACCATCAGGGGAACACACTCTCCTCACATATACTGTTCATCTAGTAACATATCACGTCAGTATTAAACAATCAGGGGAACAAACTCTCCTCACTTATACTGTTCATCTGGTAACATGTCCCGTGTGTATTAAACAATCAGGGGAACACACTCTCCTCACTTATACTGTTCACCTGGTAACATGTCCCGTCAGTATTAAACCATCCAGGGAACACACTCTCCTCACTTATACTGTTCACCTGGTAACAATTCCCGTGTACATTAAACCATCAGGGGAACACACTCTCCTCACTTATACTGTTCACCTGGTAACATGTCCCGTGTATATTAAACCATCAGGGGAAAGCCCTCTCCTCACTTATACTGTTCACCTGGTAACATGCCCTGTGTGTATTAAACAATCAGGGGAAGACACTCTCCTCACTTATACTGTTCACCTGGTAACATGTCCCGTGTATATTAAGCCATCAGGGGAACACACTCTCCTCACTTATACTGTTCACCTGCAAACATGTCCCGTGTGCATTGAACAATCAGGGGAACAAACTCTCCTCACTTATACTGTTCACCTGGTAACATGTCCCATGCATATTAAACCATCAGGGGAACACACTCTCCTCACTTATACTGTTCACCTGGTAACATGTCCCATGTATATTAAACCATCAGATGAACACTCTCTCCTCACTTCTAATGTTCATCTGGTAACATGTCCCGTCAGTATTCAACCATCAGGGGAACACACTCTCCTCACTTATACTGATCATCTGGTAACATGTCCCGTGTGTATTAAACAATCAGGGGAACACACTCTCCTCACTTATACCGTTTACCTGGTAACATGTCCCGTGTGTATTAAACAATCAGTGGAACACTCTCTCCTCACTTATACTGATCATCTGGTAACATGTCCCGTGTGTATTAAACAATCAGGGGAACACACTCTTCTCACTTCTACGGTTGACTTGGTGACATGTCCCGTGCGTATTAAACCATCAGGGGAACACACTCTCCTCACTTATACTGTTCATCTGGTAGCATGTCCCGTCAGTATTAAACAATCAGGGGAACACACTCACCTCACTTATACTGTTCACCTGGTAACATGTCCCGTGTGTATTAAACCATCCAGGGAACACACTCTCCTCACTTATACTGTTCACCTGGTAACATTTCCCGTGTATATTAAACCATCAGGGGAACACACTCTCCTCACTTATACTGTTCACCTGGTGACATGTCCCGTGTGTATTAAACAATCAGGGGAACACATTCTCCTCACTTATACTGTTCACCTGGTAAGATGCCCCATGCGTATTAAACAATCAGGGGACCATACTCTCCTCACTATTACAGTTCACCTGGTAACATGCCCTGTGTGTATTAAACAATCAGGGGAACACACTCTCCTCACTTATACAGTTCGCCTGCAAAAATGTCCCGTGTGCATTAAACAATCAGGGGAACACACTCTCCTCACTTATACTGTTCGACTGGTAACATGCCCCGTGCGTATTAAACCATCAGGCGAACACATTCTCCTCACTTAAACTGTTCACCTGGTGACATGTCCCGTGTATATTAAACAATCAGGGGAACACATTCTCCTCACTTAAACTGTTCACCTGGTAACATGTCCCGTGTATATTAAACAATGAGGGGAAAACACTCTCCTCACTTATACTGTTCACCTGGTGACATGTCCCATGTATATTAAACCATCAGGGCAACAATCTCTTCTCTCTTAAACTGTTCACCTGGTAACATGTCCCATGTTTATAAAACAATCAGGGGAACACACTCTCCTCACTTAAACTTTTCACCTGTTGACATGTCCCATGTATATTAAACCATCAGATGAACACACTCTCCTCACTTATACTGTTCACCTGGTAACATGTCCTGTGTGTATTAAACCATCAGGGGAACACACTCTCCTCACATATACTGTTCATCTAGTAACATATCACGTCAGTATTAAACAATCAGGGGAAAACCAACTCCTCACTTACACTTTTCACCTGGTAACATGTCCCATGTATATTAAACCATCAGATGAACACACTCTCCACACTTATACTGTTCACCTGGTAACATGTCCTGTGTGTATTAAACCATCAGGGGAACACACTCTCCTCACTTATACTGTTCATCTGGTAACATGTCCGGTGTTGTATTAAACAATCAGGGGAACACACTCTACTCACTTATACTGTTCACCTGGTAACATGTCCTGTGTGTATTAAAGCATCAGCGGAACACACTCTCCTCACATATACTGTTCATCTAGTAACATATCACGTCAGTATTAAACAATCAGGGGAACAAACTCTCCTCACTTATACTGTTCATCTGGTAACATGTCCCGTGTGTATTAAACAATCAGGGGAACACACTCTCCTCACTTATACTGTTCACCTGGTAACATGTCCCGTCAGTATTAAACCATCCAGGGAACACACTCTCCTCACTTATACTGTTCACCTGGTAACATGTCCCGTGTGTATTAAACCATCCAGGGAACACACTCTCCTCACTTATACTGTTCACCTGGTAACATGTCCCGTGTATATTAAGCCATCAGGGGAACACACTCTCCTCACTTATACTGTTCACCTGGTAACATGTCCTGTTTGTATTAAACAATCAGGGGAACACACTCTCCTCACTTATACTGTTCATCTGGTAACACGTCCCGTGTGTATTAAACAATCAGGGGAAGACACTCTCCTCACTTACACAGTTCCCCTGGTAACAATTCCCGTGTACATTAAACCATCAGGGGAACACACTCTCCTCACTTATACTGTTCACCTGGTAACATGTCCCGTGTATATTAAACCATCAGGGGAAAGCCCTCTCCTCACTTATACTGTTCACCTGGTAACATGCCCTGTGTGTATTAAACAATCAGGGGAAGACACTCTCCTCACTTATACTGTTCACCTGGTAACATGTCCCGTGTATATTAAGCCATCAGGGGAACACACTCTCCTCACTTATACTGTTCACCTGCAAACATGTCCCGTGTGCATTGAACAATCAGGGGAACACACTCTCCTCACTTATACTGTTCACCTGGTAACATGTCCCATGCATATTAAACCATCAGGGGAACACACTCTCCTCACTTATACTGTTCACCTGGTAACATGTCCCATGTATATTAAACCATCAGATGAACACTCTCTCCTCACTTCTAATGTTCATCTGGTAACATGTCCCGTCAGTATTCAACCATCAGGGGAACACACTCTCCTCACTTATACTGATCATCTGGTAACATGTCCCGTGTGTATTAAACAATCAGGGGAACACACTCTCCTCACTTATACCGTTTACCTGGTAACATGTCCCGTGTGTATTAAACAATCAGGGGAACACACTCTCCTCACTTATACTGATCATCTGGTAACATGTCCCGTGTGTATTAAACAATCAGGGGAACACACTCTTCTCACTTCTACGGTTGACTTGGTGACATGTCCCGTGCGTATTAAACCATCAGGGGAACACACTCTCCTCACTTATACTGTTCATCTGGTAGCATGTCCCGTCAGTATTAAACAATCAGGGGAACACACTCACCTCACTTATACTGTTCACCTGGTAACATGTCCCGTGTGTATTAAACCATCCAGGGAACACACTCTCCTCACTTCTACTGTTCACCTGGTAACATGTCCCGTCAGTATTAAACCATCCAGGGAACACACTCTCCTCACTTATACTGTTCACCTGGTAACATGTCCTGTGTGTATTAAACAATCAGGGGAACTCACTCTCCTCACTTATACTGTTCACCTGGTAACATGTCCTGTTTGTATTAAACAATCAGGGGAACACACTCTCCTCACTAATACTGTTCATCTGGTAACACGTCCCGTGTGTATTAAACAATCAGGGGAACTCACTCTCCTCACTTATACAGTTCACGTGGTAACATTTCCCGTGTACATTAAACCATCAGGGGAAGACACTCTCCTCACTTATACTGTTCACCTGGTAACATGTCCTGTGACTCTTAAACAATCAGGGGAACACACTCTCCTCACTTATACTGTTCACCTGGTAACATGTCCCGTGTATATTAAGCCATCAGGGGAACACACTCTCCTCACTTATACTGTTCACCTGCAAACATGTCCCGTGTGCATTGAACAATCAGGGGAACACACTCTCCTCACTTATACTGTTCACCTGGTAACATGTCCCGTGTATATTAAACCATCAGGGGAACACACTCTCCTCACTTATACAGTTCACCTGGTAACATTTCCCGTGTACATTAAAACATCAGGGGAAGACACTCTCCTCACTTATACTGTTCACCTGGTAACATGTCCCGTGTGTATTAAACAATCAGGGGAACACATTCTCCTCACTTATACTGTTCACCTGGTAAGATGCCCCATGCGTATTAAACAATCAGGGGACCATACTCTCCTCACTATTACAGTTCACATGGTGACATGTCCTGTGTATATTAAACCATCAGGGGAACACACTCTCCTCACTTATACTGTTCACCTGGTGACATGTCCCGTGTGTATTAAACAATCAGGGGAACACATTCTCCTCACTTATACTGTTCACCTGGTAAGATGCCCCATGCGTATTAAACCATCCAGGGAACACACTCTCCTCACTTATACTGTTCACCTGGTAACATGTCCCGTGTATATTAAGCCAGCAGGGGAACACACTCACCTCACTTATACTGTTCACCTGGTAACATGTCCCGTGTGTATTAAACCATCCAGGGAACACACTCTCCTCACTTATACTGTTCACCTGCAAACATGTCCTGTTTGTATTAAACAATCAGGGGAACACTCTCTCCTCACTTATACTGTTCACCTGCAAACATGTCCTGTTTGTATTAAACAATCAGGGGAACACTCTCTCCTCACTTATACTGTTCATCTGGTAACACGTCCCGTGTGTATTAAACAATCAGGGGAACACACTCTCCTCACTTATACAGTTCACCTGGTAACATTTCCCGTGTACATTAAACCATCAGGGGAAGACACTCTCCTCACTTATACTGTTCACCTGGTAACATGTCCTGTGACTCTTAAACAATCAGGGGAACACACTCTCCTCACTTATACTGTTCACCTCGTAACATGTCCCGTGTATATTAAGCCATCAGGGGAACACACTCTCCTCACTTATACTGTTCACCTGCAAACATGTCCCGTGTGCATTGAACAATCAGGGGAACACACTCTCCTCACTTATACTGTTCACCTGGTAACATGTCCCGTGTATATTAAACCATCAGGGGAAGACACTCTCCTCACTTATACTGTTCACCTGGTAACATGTCCCGTGTGTACTGAACAATCAGGGGAACAAACTCTCCTCACTTATACTGTTCACCTGGTAACATGTCCCGTGTGTATTAAACAATCAGGGGAACACACTCACCTCGCTTATACTGTTCACCTGGTAACATGTCCCGTGTGTATTAAACCATCCAGGGAACACACTCTCCTCACTTATACTGTTCACCTGGTAACATTTCCCGTGTATATTAAGCCAGCAGGGGAACACACTCTCCTCACTTCTACTGTTCACCTGGTAACATGTCCCGTCAGTATTAAACCATCCAGGGAACACACTCTCCTCACTTATACTGTTCACCTGGTAACATGTCCTGTGTGTATTAAACAATCAGGGGAACACACTCTCCTCACTTATACTGTTCACCTGCAAACATGTCCTGTTTGTATTAAACAATCAGGGGAACACACTCTCCTCACTTATACTGTTCATCTGGTAACACGTCCCGTGTGTATTAAACAATCAGGGGAACACACTCTCCTCACTTATACAGTTCACCTGGTAACATTTCCCGTGTACATTAAAACATCAGGGGAAGACACTCTCCTCACTTATACTGTTCACCTGGTAACATGTCCCGTGTATATTAAACCATCAGGGGAACACACTCTCCTCACTTATACTGTTCACCTGGTAACATTTCCCGTGTACATTAAAACATCAGGGGAAGACACTCTCCTCACTTATACTGTTCACCTGGTAACATGTCCCGTGTGTATTAAACAATCAGGGGAACACACTCTCCTCAATTATACTGTTCATCTGGTAACATGTCCTATGTGTATTAAACAATCAGGGGAACACTCTCTCCTCACTTATACTGTTCATCTGGTAACATGTCCCGTGTGTATTAAACAATCAGGGGAACACACTCTCCTAACTTATGCAGTTCACTTGATGACATGTCCCGTGCGTATTAAACCATCAGGGGAACACACTCTCCTCACTTATACTGTTCATCTGGTAACATATCACGTCAGTATTAAACCATCAGGGGAACACACTCACCTCTCTTATACTGTTCACCTGGTGACATGTCCCGTGTGTATTAAACAATCAGGGGAACACATTCTCCTCACTTATACTGTTCACCTGGTAAGATGCCCCATGCGTATTAAACAATCAGGGGACCATACTCTCCTCACTATTACAGTTCACATGGTGAAATGTCCTGTGTATATTAAACCATCAGGGGAACACACTCTCCTCACTTATAGTGTTCACCTGGTGACATGTCCCGTGTGTATTAAACAATCAGGGGAACACATTCTCCTCACTTATACTGTTCACCTGGTAAGATGCCCCATGCGTATTAAACCATCCAGGGAACACACTCTCCTCACTTATACTGTTCACCTGGTAACATGTCCCGTGTATATTAAGCCAGCAGGGGAACACACTCACCTCACTTATACTGTTCACCTGGTAACATGTCCCGTGTATATTAAGCCAGCAGGGGAACACACTCTCCTCACTTCTACTGTTCACCTGGTAACATGTCCCGTCAGTATTAAACCATCCAGGGAACACACTCTCCTCACTTATCCTGTTCACCTGCAAACATGTCCTGTTTGTATTAAACAATCAGGGGAACACACTCTCCTCACTTATACTGTTCATCTGGTAACACGTCCCGTGTGTATTAAACAATCAGGGGAACACACTCTCCTCACTTATACTGTTCACCTGGTAACATGTCCTGTGTGTATTAAACAATCAGGGGAACACACTCTCCTCACTTATACTGTTCACCTGGTAACATGTCCTGTGTGTATTAAACAATCAGGGGAACACACTCTCCTCACTTATACTGTTCACCTGCAAACATGTCCTGTTTGTATTAAACAATCAGGGGAACACACTCTCCTCACTTATACTGTTCATCTGGTAACACGTCCCGTGTGTATTAAACAATCAGGGGAACACACTCTCCTCACTTATACAGTTCACCTGGTAACATTTCCCGTGTACATTAAACCATCAGGGGAAGACACTCTCCTCACTTATACTGTTCACCTGGTAACATGTCCTGTGACTCTTAAACAATCAGGGGAACACACTCTCCTCACTTATACTGTTCACCTGGTAACATGTCCCGTGTATATTAAGCCATCAGGGGAACACACTCTCCTCACTTATACTGTTCACCTGCAAACATGTCCCGTGTGCATTGAACAATCAGGGGAACACACTCTCCTCACTTATACTGTTCACCTGGTAACATGTCCCGTGTATATTAAACCATCAGGGGAAGACACTCTCCTCACTTATACTGTTCACCTGGTAACATGTCCCGTGTGTATTAAACAATCAGGGGAACAAACTCTCCTCACTTATACTGTTCACCTGGTAACATGTCCCGTGTGTATTAAACAATCAGGGGAACACACTCTCCTCACTTATACTGTTCATCTGGTAACATGTCCTATGTGTATTAAACAATCAGGGGAACACACTCTCCTAACTTATGCAGTTCACTTGGTGACATGTCCCGTGCGTGTTAAACCATCAGGGGAACACACTCTCCTCACTTATACTGTTCATCTGGTAACATATCACGTCAGTATTAAACCATCAGGGGAACACACTCTCCTCACTTATACTGTTCACCTGGTGACATGTCCCGTGTGTATTAAACAATCAGGGGAACACATTCTCCTCACTTATACTGTTCACCTGGTAAGATGCCCCATGCGTATTAAACAATCAGGGGACCATACTCTCCTCACTATTACAGTTCACCTGGTAACATGCCCTGTGTGTATTAAACAATCAGGGGAACACACTCTCCTCACTTATACAGTTCGCCTGCAAAAATGTCCCGTGTGCATTAAACAATCAGGGGAACACACTCTCCTCACTATTACTGTTCGACTGGTAACATGTCCTGTGTGTATTAAGCAATCAGGGGAACAAACTCTCCTCACTTATACTGTTCACCTGGTAACATGCCCCGTGCGTATTAAACCATCAGGCGAACACATTCTCCTCACTTAAACTGTTCACCTGGTGACATGTCCCGTGTATATTAAACAATCAGGGGAACACATTCTCCTCACTTAAACTGTTCACCTGGTAACATGTCCCGTGTATATTAAACAATGAGGGGAAAACACTCTCCTCACTTATACTGTTCACCTGGTGACATGTCCCATGTATATTAAACCATCAGGGCAACAATCTCTTCTCTCTTAAACTGTTCACCTGGTAACATGTCCCATGTTTATTAAACAATCAGGGGAACACACTCTCCTCACTTAAACTTTTCACCTGTTGACATGTCCCATGTATATTAAACCATCAGATGAACACACTCTCCTCACTTATACTGTTCACCTGGTAACATGTCCTGTGTGTATTAAACCATCAGGGGAACACACTCTCCTCACTTATACTGTTCATCTAGTAACATATCACGTCAGTATTAAACAATCAGGGGAAAACCAACTCCTCACTTACACTTTTCACCTGGTAACATGTCCCATGTATATTAAACCATCAGATGAACACACTCTCCACACTTATACTGTTCACCTGGTAACATGTCCTGTGTGTATTAAACCATCAGGGGAACACACTCTCCTCACTTATACTGTTCATCTGGTAACATGTCCGGTGTTGTATTAAACAATCAGGGGAACACACTCTACTCACTTATACTGTTCACCTGGTAACATGTCCTGTGTGTATTAAACCATCAGGGGAACACACTCTCCTCACATATACTGTTCATCTAGTAACATATTACGTCAGTATTAAACAATCAGGGGAACAAACTCTCCTCACTTATACTGTTCATCTGGTAACATGTCCCGTGTGTATTAAACAATCAGGGGAACACACTCTCCTCACTTATACTGTTCATCTGGTAACATGTCCCGTCAGTATTAAACCATCCAGGGAACACACTCTCCTCACTTATACTGTTCACCTGGTAACATGTCCCGTGTATATTAAGCCATCAGGGGAACACACTCTCCTCACTTATACTGTTCACCTGATAAGATGTCCCGTGTGCATAAAACAAACAGGGGAAAATATTCTCCTCACTTATACTGTTCACCTCGTAACATGTCCCGTGCGTATTAAACCATCAGGGGAACACTCTCTCCTCACTTATTCTGCTCACCTGGTGACATGTCCCGTGTATATTAAACAATCAGGGGAACACATTCTCCTCACTTACACTGTTCACCTGGTAACATGTCCCGTGTATATTAAACAATCAGGGGAAAACACTCTCCTCACTTATACTGTTCCCCTGGTGACATGTCCCATGTATATTAAACCATCAGGGGAACACTCTCTCTTCACTTAAACTTTTCACCTGTTGACATGTCCCGTGTGTATTAAACAATCAGGGGAAAACCCTCTCCTCACTTACACTTTTCACCTGGTAACATGTCCCATGTATATTAAATCATCAGATGAACACACTCTCCTCCCTTATACTGTTCACCTGGTAACATGTCCCGTGTGTATTAAACAATCAGGGGAACACACTCTCCTCACTTATACTGATCATCTGGTAACATGTCCCGTGTGTATTAAACAATCAGGGGAACACACTCTCCTCACTTATACTGATCATCTGGTAACATGTCATGTGTATATTAAACCATCAGGGGAACAAGCTCGCCTCACTTATACTGTTCACCTGGTAACATGTCCCGTGTGTATTAAATAATCAGGGGAACAGACTCTCCTCACTTATACTGTTCACCTGGTAACATGTCCCGTGTGTATTAAACAATCAGGGGAACACACTCTCCTCACTTATACTGTTCATCTGGTAACATGTCCCGTGTGTATTAAACAATCAGGGGAACACACTCTCCTCACTTATCCTGTTCATCTGGTAACATGTCCCGTGGTGTATTAAACAATCAGGGGAACACACTCTCCTCACTTATACTGTTCACCTGGTAACATGTCCTGTGTGTATTAAACCATCAGGGGAACACACTCTCCTCACTTATACTGTTCATCTGGAAACATGTCCCGTGGTGTATTAAACAATCAGGGGAACACACTCTCCTCACTTATACTGTTCACCTGGTAACGTGTCCTGTGTGTATTAAACCATCAGGGGAACACACTCTCCTCACTTATACTGTTCATCTAGTAACATGCCACGTCAGTATTAAACAATCAGGGGAACACACTCTCCTCACTTATACTGTTCACCTGGTAACATGTCCCGTGTATATTAAGCCATCAGGGGAACACACTCTCCTCACTTATACTGTTCAACTGGTAACATGTCCCGTCAGTATTAAACCATCTGGGGAACACACTCTCCTCACTTATACTGTTCACCTGGTAACATGTCCTGTGCGCATTAAACCATTAGGGGAACACACTCTCCTCACTTCTACTGTTCACGTGGTAACATGTCCCGTGTGTATTAAACAATCAGGGGAACACACTCTCCTCACTCATACTGTTCATCTGGTAACATGTCCCGTGTATATTAAACAATCAGGGGAACACCCTCTCCTCACTTATACTGTTCACCTGGAAACATTTCCCGTCTACATTAAATCATCAGGGGAAGACACTCTCCTCACTTATACTGTTCACCTGGTAACATGTCCCGTGTGTATTAAACAATCAGGGGAACACACTCTCCTCACTTATACTGATCATCTTGTAACATGTCCCGTGCATAATAAACCATCAGGGGAACAATCTCGCCTCACTTATACTGTTCACATGGCAATATGTCCCGTGTATATTAAACCATCAGGGGAACACACTCTCCTCACTTATACTGTTCACCTGGTAACATGTCCCATGTATATTAAACAATCAGGGGAACACTCTCTCCTCACTTATACTGTTCATCTGGTAACATGTCCCGTGGGGTATTAAACAATCAGGGGAACACACTCTCCTCACTTATACTGTTCACCTGGTAACATGTCCTGTGTGTATTAAACCATCAGGGGAACACACTCTCCTCACTTATACTGTTCATCTGGTAACATGTCCCGTGGTGTAGTAAACAATAAGGGGAACACACTCTCCTCACTTATGCTGTTCACCTGCTCACATGACCTGTGTGTATTAAACCATCAGGGGAACACACTCTCCTCACTTATACTGTTCATCTGGGAACATGTCCCGTGTGTATTAAACCATCAGGGGAACACACACTCCTCACTTATATTGTTCACCTGGCAACATGTCCTGTGTGTATTAAACCATCAGGGGAACACACTCTCCTCACTTATACTGTTCATCCAGTAACATTTCACATCAGTATTAAACAATCAGGGGAACACACTCTCCTCACTTATACTGTTCATCTGGTAACATGTCCCGTGTGTATTAAACCATCCAGGGAACACACTCTCCTCACTTATACTGTTCACCTGGTAACATGTCCCGTGTATATTAAGCCATCAGGGGAACACACTCTCCTCACTTATACTGTTCACCTGCAAGCATGTCCCGTGTGCATTGAACAATCAGGGGAACACACTCTCCTCACTTATACCGTTCATCTGGTAACATGTCCCGTGTGTATTAAACAATCAGGGGAACACACTCTCCTCACTTATACCGTTCATCTGGTAACATGTCCCGTGTGTATTAAACAATCAGGGGAAGACACACTCCTCACTTATACTGTTCACCTGCAAGCATGTCCCGTGTGCATTGAACAATCAGGGGAACACACTCTCCTCACTTATACCGTTCATCTGGTAACATGTCCCGTGTGTATTAAACAATCAGGGGAACACACTCTCCTCACTTATACCGTTCATCTGGTAACATGTCCCGTGTGTATTAAACAATCAGGGGAAGACACACTCCTCACTTATACAGTTCACCTGGTAACATTTCCGGTGTACATTAAAACATCAGGGTAAGACACTCTCCTCACTTATACTGCTCACGTGGTAACATGTCCCGTGTGTATTAAACAATCAGGGGAACACACTCTCCTCACTTATACAGTTCACCTGGTAACATTTCCGGTGTACATTAAAACATCAGGGGAACACACTCTCCTCACTTATACTGTTCACCTGGTAACATGTCCAGTGTATATTAAACAATCAGGGGAACACACTCTCCTCACTTATACTGTTCACCTGGTAACATGTCCCGTGTGTATTAAACAATCAGGGGAACACACTCTCCTCACTTATACTGTTGATCTGGTAACATGTCCTATGTGTATTAAACAATCAGGGGAACACACTCTCCTCACTTATATTGTTCATCTGGTAATATGTCCCGTGTGTATTAAACAATCAGGGGAACACACTCTCCTCACTTATGCTGTTCACCTGGTAACATGTCCCGTGTATATTAAACCATCAGGGGAACACACTCTCCTCACTTATACTGTTCACCTGGTAACATGTCCCGTGTGTATTAAACAATCAGTGGAACACACTCTCCTCACTTATACTGTTGATCTGGTAACATGTCCTATGTGTATTCAACAATCAGGGGAAGACACACTCCTCACTTATACAGTTCACCTGGTAACATTTCCGGTGTACATTAAAACATCAGGGGAACACACTCTCCTCACTTATACTGTTCATCTGGTAACATATCACTTCAGTATTAAACCATCAGGGGAACACACTCTCCTCACTTATACTGTTCACCTGGTGACATGTTCCGTGTGTATTAAACAATCAGGGGAACACACTCTCCTCACTTATACTCTTCACCTGGTAACATGCCCCATGCGTATTAAACAATCAGGGGACCATACTCTCCTCACTATTACAGTTCACCTGGTGACATGTCCTGTGTATGTTAAACCATCAGGGGAACACACTCTCCTCACTTATACTGTTCACCTGGTAAGATGTCCCGTGTGCATGAAACAAACAGGGCAAAATATTCTCCTCACTTATACAGTTCACCTGGTAACATGTCCCGTGCGTATTAAACCATCAGGGGAACACACTCTCCTCACTTATTCTGCTCACCTGGTGACATGTCCCGTGTATATTAAACAATCAGGGGAACACATTCTCCTCACTTATACTGTTCACCTGGTGACATGTCCCATGTATATTAAACCATCAGGGCAACAATCTCTTCTCTCTTAAACTGTTCACCTGGTAACATGTCCCATGTTTATTAAACCATCAGGGGAACACACTCTCCTCACTTAAACTTTTTACCTGTTGACATGTCCCGTGTGTATTAAACAATCAGGGGAAAACCCTCTCCTCACTTACACTTTTCACCTGGTAACATGTCCCATGTATATTAAACCATCAGATGAACACACTCTCCTCACTTATACTGTTCACCTGGTAACATGTCCCGTCAGTATTAAACCATCAGGGGAACACACTCTCCACCCTTATACTGTTCACCTGGTAACATGTCCCGTGTGTATTAAACAATCAGGGGAACACACTCTCCTCACTTATACTGATCATCTGGTAACATGTCCCGTGTGTATTAAACAATCAGGGGAACACACTCTCCTCACTTATACTGTTCACTTGGTGACATGTCCCGTGCGTATTAAACCATCAGGGGAACACACTCTCCTCACTTATACTGTTCATCTGGTAACATATCACGTCAGGATTAAACCATCAGGGGAACATACTCTCCTCACTATTACAGTTCACCTGGTGACATGTCCTGTGTATATTAAACCATCAGGGGAACACACTCTCCTCACTTATACTGTTCAACTGGTAACATGTCAAGTGTGCATGAAACTAACAGGGGAAAACATTGTCCTCACTTATACTGTTCACCTGGTAACATGTCCCGTGCGTATTAAACCATCAGGGGAACACACTCTCCTCACTTATACTGCACACCTGGTGACATGTCCCGTGTATATTCAACCATCAGGGGAACACACTCTCCTCACTTATACTGTTCATCTGGTAACATGTCCCGTGTGTATTAAACCATCAGGGGAACAAACTCTCCTCACTTATCCTGTTCATCTGGTAATATGTCCCGTGTGTATTAAACCATCAGGGGAACACACTCTCCTCACTTATACTGTTCATCTGGTAACATGTCCCATGTATATTAAACCATCTGGGGAACGCTCTCTTCTCTCTTAAACTGTTCACCTGGTAACATGTCCCATGTATATTAAACAAACAGGGGAACACCATCTCCTCACTTACACTTTTCACTTGGTAACATGTCCCATGTATATTAAACCATCAGGGGAACACACTCTCCTCACTTATACTGTTCACCTGGTAACATGTCCCGTGTGTATTAAACCATCAGGGGAACACACTCTCTTCACTTATACTGTTCAACTGGTAACATGTCCCGTGTATATTAAACCATCAGGGGAACACAGTCTCCTCACTTATGCTGTTCACCTGGTAACACGTCCCTTGCGTAAAAAACCATCAGGGGAACACACTCTCCTCACTTATACTGTTCATCTGGTAACATGTCCCGTGTATATTAAACTATCAAGGGAACACACTCTCCTCACTTAAATGTTCACCTGGTAACATGTCCCGTGTATATCAAACACTCAGGGGAAGACACTCTCCT
The DNA here is from genome assembly GCF_036365525.1 of Heterodontus francisci. Classification (NCBI taxonomy): domain Eukaryota; kingdom Metazoa; phylum Chordata; class Chondrichthyes; order Heterodontiformes; family Heterodontidae; genus Heterodontus; species Heterodontus francisci. Next base: position 328,830 of record NW_027140639.1, read on the forward strand.
CACTTATACTGTTCGCCTGGAAACATGTCCCGTGTACATTAAACCATCAGGGGAACACACTCTCCTCACTTATACTGTTCATCTCGTAACATTTCCCGTGTGTATTAAACCATCAGGGGAACACACTCTCCTCACTTATACTGTTCACCTGGTGACATGTCCGTGTATATAAAACCATCAGGGGAACACACTCTCCTCACTTATACTGTTCACCTGGTAACATGTCCCGTGTGTATTAAACAATCAGGGGAACACACTCTCCTCACTTATACTGTTCATCTGGTAACATGTCCCGTGTGTATTAAACAATCAGGGGAACACACTCTCCTCACTTATACTGTTCATCTGGTAACATGTCCCGTGCGTATTAAACCACCAGGGGAACACACTCTCCTCACTTACACTGATCACCTGGTAACATGTCCCATGTATATTAAACCATCAGGGGAACACACTCTCCTCACTTATACTGTTCAACTGGCAACATGTCCCGTGTATATTAAACCATCAGGGGAACACACTCTCCTCACTTATACTGTTCAACTGGCAACATGTCCCGTGTATATTAAACCATCAGGGGAACACACTCTCCTCACTTACACTGTTCACCTGGGAACATGTCCCTTGCATATTAATCCATCAGGGGAACACACTCTCCTCACTTATACTGTTCACTTGGTAACATGACCCGTGTGTATTAAACCAACAGGGGAACACACTCTCCTCACTTATACTGTTCACCTGGAAACATGTCACGTGTATATTAAACCATCAGGGGAACACACTCTCCTCACTTATACAGTTCATTTGGTGACATGTCTCGTGTGTATTTTACAATCAGGGGAACACACTCTCCTCACTTCTTCTGTTCACCTGGTAACATGTCCCGTGTATATTAAACAATCAGGGGAACACATTCTCCTCACTTATACAGTTCATTTGGTGACAAGTCCTGTGCGTATTAAACAATCAGGGGAACACATTCTCCTCACATATACTGTTCACCTGGTAACATTTCTCATGCATATTAAACCATCAGGGGAACACACTCTCCTCACTTATACTGTTCACCTGCTAACATGTCCTGTGTGCATTAAGCCATCAGGGGGACACACTCTCCTCACTTATATTGTTCACTTGGTGACATGTCCCGTGTGTATTAAACCATCAGGGGAACACACTCTCCTCACTTATACTGTTCACCTGGTAACATGTCCCGTGTATATTAAACCATCAGGGGAACACATTCTCCTCACTTATACTGTTCACCTGGAAACATGTCCTGCGTGTATTAAACAATCAGGGGAACACACTCTCCTCACTGAGACTGTTCATCTGGTAACATGTCCCATGTGTATTAAACCATCAGGGAAATATACTCTCCTCACTTATACCGTTCATTTGGTGACATGTCCCGTGTGTACTAAAAAATCAGGGGAACACACTCTCCGCACTTCTTATGTTCACCTGGTGACATGTCCCGTGGATATTAAACCATCAGGGGAACACACTCTCCTCACTTACACTGTTCACCTGGTAACATGTCCCTGGTATACTAAACCATCAGGGGAACACATTCTCCTCACTTATACTGTTCACCTGGTAACATGTCCTGTGTGTATTATCAATCAGGGGAACACACTCTCCTCACTTATACTGTTCACCTGGTAACATGTCCCGTGTGTATTAAACCATCAGGGGAACACATTCTCCTCACTTATACTCTTCACCTGGTAACATGTCCTGTCAGTATTAAACAATCAGGGGAACACACTCTCCTCACTTATACTGTTCATCTGGTAACATGTCCCGTGCATATTAAACCATCAGGGGAACACATTCTGCTCACTTATACTGTTCACCTGGTGACATGTCCCGTGTGTATTAAACCTTCAGGGGAACACACTCTCCTCACGTATACTGTTCACCTGTTGACATGTCCCGGGTATATTAAACAATCAGGGGAACTCACTCTCCTGACTTATACTGTTCACCTGGTGAAATGTCCCGTGCGTATTAAACAATCAGGGGAACACACTCTCCTCAATTATACTGTTCACCTGGTAACATGTCCCGTGTGTACTAAATAATCAGGGGAACACACTCTCCGCACTTATGCTGTTCACCTGGTGACATGTCCCGTGTATATTAAACCATCAGAGGAACACACTCTCCTCACTTAAACGTTTCACCTGTTGACATGTCCCGTGTATATTAAACCATCAGGGGAACACACTCTCCTCACTTACACTGTTCACCTGGTAACATGTCCCTTGCATATTAAACCATCAGGGGAACACACTCTCCTCACTTATACTGTTCACCTGGCAACATGTCCCGTGCGTTTTAAACAATCAGGGGAACACATTCTCCTCACATATACTGTTCACCTGGTGACATGTCCCGTGTATATTAAACCATCAGGGGAACACACTCTCCTCACTTATACTGTTCACCTGGTAACATGTCTCGTGTATATTAAACCATCAGGGGAACACACTCTCCTCACTTATACTGTTCACCTGGTAACATGTCCTGTGTGCATTAAACCATCAGGGGAACACACTCTCCTCACTTATACTGTTCACCTGGTAACATGTCCTGTGTGCATTAAACCATCAGGGGAACACACTCTCCTCACTTATAAAGTTCATTTGGTGACATGTCCCGTGTGTATTAAACAATCATGGGAACACACTCTCCTCACTCATACTCTTCACCTGGTAAAATGTCCTTTGTGCATTAAACCATCAGGGGAACACACTCTCCTCACTCAGACAGTTCATTTGGTGACATGTCCCATGTGTATTAAACAATCGGGGAACACACTCTCCTCACTTATACTGTTCATCTGGTAACATGTCCCGTCAGTATTAAACCATCAGGGGAACACAAGCTCCTCACTTCTACTGTTCATCTGGTAACATGTCCCGTCAGTATTAAACCATCAGGGGAACACACTCTCCTCACTTATGCTGTTCACCTGGTAACATGTCCCGTATATATTAAACAATCAGGGGAACACACTCTCCTCACTTATACTTTTCACCTGGTAACATCTCCCGTGTATATTAAACAATCAGGGGAACACACTCTCCTCAGTTATACTGTTCACCTGGTAACATGTCCTGTATGTATTAAACAATCAGGGGAACACACTCTCCTCACTTATACTGTTCACCTGGTAACATGTCCTGTACGTATTAAACAATCAAGGGAACTCACTCTCCTCACTTATACTGTTCACTTGGTGACATGTCGCGTGTGTATTAAACAATCAGGGGAACACACTCTCCTCAGTTATACTGTTCACCTGGTAACATGTCCTGTATGTATTAAACAATCAGGGGAACACACTCTCCTCACTTATACTGTTCACCTGGTAACATGTCCTGTACGTATTAAACAATCAAGGGAACACACTCTCCTCACTTATACTGTTCACCTGGTAACATGTCAACTGTGCATTAAACAATCAGGGGAACAAACTCTCCTCACTTATCCATTCACCTGGTAACATGTCCTGTGTATATTAAACCACCAGGGGAACACACTCTCATCACTGAGACTGTTCATCTGGTAACATGTCCCATGTGTATTAAACCATCAGGGGAACACACTCTCCTCACTTATACTGTTCACCTGGTAACATGTCCCGTGTATATTAAACAATCAGGGGAACACACTCTCCGCACTTATACTGTTCACCTGGTGACATGTCCCGTGTATATTAAACCATCAGGGGAACACTCTCACCTCACTTACACTGATCACCTGGTAACATGTCCCATGTATATTAAACCATCAGGGGAACACACTCTCCTCACTTATACTGTTCAACTGGCAACATGTCCCGTGTATATTAAACCATCAGGGGAACACACTCTCCTCACTTATACTGTTCAACTGGCAACATGTCCCGTGTATATTAAACCATCAGGGGAACACACTCTCCTCACTTACACTGTTCACCTGGTGACATGTCCCTTGCATATTAAACCATCAGGGGAACACACTCTCCTCACTTATACTGTTCACTTGGTAACATGACCCGTGTGTATTAAACCATCAGGGGAACACACTCTCCTCACTTATACTGTTCACCTGGAAACATGTCCCGTGTATATTAAACCATCAGGGGAACACACTCTCCTCACTTATACTGTTCAACTGGCAACATGTCCCGTGTATATTAAACCATCAGGGGAACACACTCTCCTCACTTATACTGTTCAACTGGCAACATGTCCCGTGTATATTAAACCATCAGGGGAACACACTCTCCTCACTTATACTGTTCAACTGGCAACATGTCCCGTGTATATTAAACCATCAGGGGAACACACTCTCCTCACTTACACTGTTCACCTGGTGACATGTCCCTTGCATATTAAACCATCAGGGGAACACACTCTCCTCACTTATACTGTTCACTTGGTAACATGACCCGTGTGTATTAAACCATCAGGGGAACACACTCTCCTCACTTATACTGTTCACCTGGAAACATGTCCCGTGTATATTAAACCATCAGGGGAACACACTCTCCTCACTTATACAGTTCATTTGGTGACATGTCTCGTGTGTATTTAACAATCAGGGGAACACACTCTCCTCACTTATACTGTTCACCTGGTAACATGTCCCGTGTATATGAAACAATCAGGGGAACACATTCTCCTCACTTATACAGTTCACTTGGTGACAAGTCCTGTGCGTATTAAACCTTCAGGGGAACACATTCTCCTCACATATACTGTTCACCTGGTAACATTTCCCATGCATATTAAACCATCAGGGGAACACACTCTCCTCACTTATACTGTTCACCTGCTAACATGTCCTGTGTGCATTAAGCCATCAGGGGGACACACTCTCCTCACTTATATTGTTCACTTGGTGACATGTCCCGTGTGTATTAAACCATCAGGGGAACACACTCTCCTCACTTATACTGTTCACCTGGTAACATGTCCCGTGTATATTAAACCATCAGGGGAACACATTCTCCTCACTTATACTGTTCACCTGGTAACATGTCCCGTGCATATTAAACCATCAGGGGAACACATTCTCCTCACTTATACTGTTCACCTGGAAACATGTCCTGCGTGTATTAAACAATCAGGGGAACACACTCTCCTCACTGAGACTGTTCATCTGGTAACATGTCCCATGTGTATTCAACCATCAGGGAAATATACTCTCCTCACTTATACCGTTCATTTGGTGACATGTCCCGTGTGTACTAAAAAATCAGGGGAACACACTCTCCGCACTTCTCCTGTTCACCTGGTGACATGTCCCGTGGATATTAAACCATCAGAGAAACACACTCTCCTCACTTAAAATTTTCACCTGTTGACATGTCCCGTGTATATTAAACCATCAGGGGAACACACTCTCCTCACTTACACTGTTCACCTGGTAACATGTCCCTGGTATACTAAACCATCAGGGGAACACACTCTCCTCACTTATACTGTTCACCTGGTAACATGTCCTGTGTGTATTATCAATCAGGGGAACACACTCTCCTCACTTATACTGTTCACCTGTTAACATGTCCCGTGTGTATTAAACCATCAGGGGAACACATTCTCCTCACTGATACTGTTCACCTGGTAACATGTCCTGTCAGTATTAAACAATCAGGGGAACACACTCTCCTCACTTATACTGTTCATCTGGTAACATGTCCGGTGCATATTAAACCATCAGGGGAACACATTCTGCTCACTTATACTGTTCACCTGGTGACATGTCCCGTGTGTATTAAACCTTCAGGGGAACACACTCTCCTCACGTATACTGTTCACCTGTTGACATGTCCCGGGTATATTAAACAATCAGGGGAACTCACTCTCCTGACTTATACTGTTCACCTGGTGAAATGTCCCGTGCGTATTAAACAATCAGGGGAACACACTCTCCTCAATTATACTGTTCACCTGGTAACATGTCCCGTGTATATAAAACCATCAGGGGAACACACTCTCCTCACTTATACAGTTCATTTGGTGACATGTCCCGTGTGTACTAAACAATCAGGGGAACACACTCTCCGCACTTATACTGTTCACCTGGTGACATGTCCCGTGTATATTAAACCATCAGAGGAACACACTCTCCTCACTTAAACGTTTCACCTGTTGACATGTCCCGTGTATATTAAACCATCAGGGGAACACACTCTCCTCACTTACACTGTTCTCCTGGTAACATGTCCCTTGCATATTAAACCATCAGGGGAACACACTCTCCTCACTTATACTGTTCACCTGGCAACATGTCCCGTGCGTTTTAAACAATCAGGGGAACACATTCTCCTCACATATACTGTTCACCTGGTGACATGTCCCGTGTATATTAAACCATCAGGGGAACACACTCTCCTCACTTATACTGTTCACCTGGTAACATGTCCTGTGTGCATTAAACCATCAGGGGAACACACTCTCCTCACTTATACAGTTCATTTGGTGACATGTCTCGTGTGTATTAAACAATCAGGGGAACACACTCTCCTCACTTATCCTGTTCACCTGGTAACATGTCCCGTGTATATTAAACCTTCAGGGGAACACACTCTCCTCACTTATACTGTTCACCTGGTAACATGTCCTGTGTGCATTAAACCATCAGGGGAACACACTCTCCTCACTTATACAGTTCATTTGGTGACATGTCCCGTGTGTATTAAACAATCATGGGAACACACTCTCCTCACTCATACTCTTCACCTGGTAACATGTCCTTTGTGCATTAAACCATCAGGGGAACACACTCTCCTCACTCAGACAGTTCATTTGGTGACATGTCCCATGTGTATTAAACAATCGGGGAACACACTCTCCTCACTTATACTGTTCATCTGGTAACATGTCCCGTCAGTATTAAACCATCAGGGGAACACAAGCTCCTCACTTCTACTGTTCATCTGGTAACATGTCCCGTCAGTATTAAACCATCAGGGGAACACACTCTCCTCACTTATGCTGTTCATCTGGTAACATGTCCCGTGTGTGTTGAACAATCAGGGGAACACACTCTCCTCACTTATACTCTTCACCTGGTAACATGTACCGTATATATTAAACAATCAGGGGAACACACTCTCCGCACTTATACTTTTCACCTGGTAACATCTCCCGTGTATATTAAACAATCAGGGGAACACACTCTCCTCACTTATACTTTTCACCTGGTAAAATCTCCCGTGTATATTAAACAATCAGGGGAACACACTCTCCTCAGTTATACTGTTCACCTGGTAATATGTCCTGTACGTATTAAACAATCAAGGGAACTCACTTTCCTCACTTATACTGTTCACCTGGTAACATGTCCTGTACGTATTAAACAATCAAGGGAACTCACTCTCCTCACTTATACTGTTCACCTGGTGACATGTCGCGTGTGCATTAAACAATCAGGGGAACACACTCTCCTCACTTATACTGTTCACCTGGTAACATGTCAACTGTGCATTAAGCAATCAGGGGAACAAACTCTCCTCACTTATCCATTCACCTGGTAACATGTCCTGTGTATATTAAACCACCAGGGGAACACACTCTCATCACTGAGACTGTTCATCTGGTAACATGTCCCATGTGTATTAAACCATCAGGGGAACACACTCTCCTCACTTATACTGTTCAACTGGCAACATGTCCCGTGTATATTAAACCATCAGGGGAACACACTCTCCTCACTTATACTGTTCAACTGGGAACATGTCCCGTGTATATTAAACCATCAGGGGAACACACTCTCCTCACTTACACTGTTCACCTGGTGACATGTCCCTTGCATATTAAACCATCAGGGGAACACACTCTCCTCACTTATACTGTTCACTTGGTAACATGACCCGTGTGTATTAAACCATCAGGGGAACACACTCTCCTCACTTATACTGTTCACCTGGAAACATGTCCCGTGTATATTAAACCATCAGGGGAACACACTCTCCTCACTTACACAGTTCATTTGGTGATATGTCTCGTGTGTATTTAACAATCAGGGGAACACACTCTCCTCACTTATACTGTTCACCTGGTAACATGTCCCGTGTATATTAAACAATCAGGGGAACACATTCTCCTCACTTATACAGTTCACTTGGTGACAAGTCCTTGCGTATTAAACAATCAGGGGAACAAATTCTCCTCACATATACTGTTCACCTGGTAACATTTCCCATGCATATTAAACCATCAGGGGAACACACTCTCCTCACTTATACTGTTCACCTGGTAACATGTCCCGTGTATATTAAACCATCAGGGGAACACACTCTCCTCACTTATACTGTTCACCTGGAAACATGTCCCGTGTATATTAAACCATCAGGGGAACACACTCTCCTCACTTACACAGTTCATTTGGTGATATGTCTCGTGTGTATTTAACAATCAGGGGAACACACTCTCCTCACTTATACTGTTCACCTGGTAACATGTCCCGTGTGTATTAAACCATCAGGGGAACACACTCTCCTCACTTATACTGTTCACTTGGTAACATGACCCGTGTGTATTAAACCATCAGGGGAACACACTCTCCTCACTTATACTGTTCACCTGGAAACATGTCCCGTGTATATTAAACCATCAGGGGAACACACTCTCCTCACTTACACAGTTCATTTGGTGATATGTCTCGTGTGTATTTAACAATCAGGGGAACACACTCTCCTCACTTATACAGTTCACTTGGTGACAAGTCCTTGCGTATTAAACAATCAGGGGAACAAATTCTCCTCACATATACTGTTCACCTGGTAACATTTCCCATGCATATTAAACCATCAGGGGAACACACTCTCCTCACTTATACTGTTCACCTGGTAACATGTCCCGTGTATATTAAACCATCAGGGGAACACATGCTCCTCACTTATATTGTTCACCTGGTAACATGTCCTGTGTGTATTAAACAATCAGGGGAATACACTCTCCTCACTTATACTGTTCACCTGGTAACATGTCCCGTGTATATTAAACAATCAGGGGAACACACTCTCCTCTCTTGTACTGTTCACCTGGCAACATGTCCCGTGTATATTAAACCATCAGGGGAAAGCACTTTCCTCACTTATAATGTTCATCTGGTAACATGTCCCGTGTATATTAAACAATCAGGGGAATACACTCTCCTCACTTAAACAGTTCACCTGGTAACATGGCCCGTGTGTATTAAATTATCAGGGGAACACACTCTCCTCTCTTGTACTGTTCACCTGGTAACATGTTCCGTGCATATTAAACCATCAGTGGACCACACTCTCCTCACTATAATCTGTTCATCTGGTAACATGTCCCGTGTATATTAAACCATCAGGGGAACACACTCTCCTCACTTATACTGTTCACCTGGTGACATGTCCCGTGCATATTAAACCATCAGTGGACCACACTCTCCTCACTATAATCTGTTCATCTGGTAACATGCCCAGTGTATATTAAACCATCAGTGGAACACACTCTCCTCACTATAATCTGTTCATCTGGTAACATGTCCCGTGTATATTAAACCATCAGTGGAACACACTCTCCTCACTATAATCTGTTCATCTGGTAACATGCCCAGTGTATATTAAACCATCAGTGGAACTCACTCTCCTCACTAATACTGTTCACCTGGTGACATGTCCCCTCTGTATTAAACCATCAGGGGAACACACTCTCCTCACTTATACTGTTCACCTGGTCACATGTCCTGTGTATATGAAACCATCAGGGGAACTCACTCTCCTCACTTATACTGTTCATCTGGTAACATGTCCTGTGTGTATTAAACCATCAGGGGAACACACTCTCCTCACTTATACTGTTCACCTGGTCACATGTCCTGTGTATATTAAACCATTAGGGGAACTCACTCTCCTCACTTATACTGTTCTCCTGGCAACATGTCCCGTGTGCATTAAACCATCAGGGGAACACACTCTCCTCACTTATACTGTTCACCTGGTCACATGTCCTGTGTATATTAAACCATCAGGGGAACACACTCTCCTCACTTATACTGTTCACCTGGTCACATGTCCTGTGTGCATTAAACCATCAGGGGAACACACTCTCCTCACTTATACTGTTCACCTGGTCACATGTCCCGTGCATATTAAACCATGAGGGGAACACACTCTCCTCACTTATACTGTTCACCTGGTAACATGTCCCATGTGTATCAAACCATCAGTGGAACACACTCTCCTCACTTATACTGTTCACCTGGTAACATGTCCCGTGCGTATTAAACAATCAGGGGAACACACTCTCCTCACTTATACTGTTCACCTGGTAACATGCCCCGTGCAGATTAAACCATCAGGGGCACACACTCTCCTCACTTATACTTTTCACCTGGTAACATGTCCCGTGCATATTAAACCATCAGGGGAACACACTCTCCTCACTTATACTGTTCACCTGGTAACATGTCCCGTGCGTAGTAAACAATCAGGGGAACAAACTCTCCTCCCTTATACTGTTCACCTAGTCACATGTCCCGTGCATATTAAACCATCAGGGGAACACAATCTCCTCACTTATACTGTTCACCTGGTAACATGTCCCGTCCGTATTAAACAATCAGGGGAACACACTCTCCTCACTTATACTGTTCTCCTGGTAACATGTCCCGTGCATATTAAACCATCAGGGGAACACACTCTCCTCACTTATATTGTTCACCTGGTAACATGTCCCGTGCATATTAAACCATCAGGGGAACACACTCTCCTCACTTATATTGTTCACCTGGTAACATGTCCCGTGTATATTAAACAATCAGGGGAATACACTCTCCTCACTTATACTGTTCACCTGGTAACATGTCCCGTGTATATTAAACAATCAGGGGAACACACTCTCCTCTCTTGTACTGTTCACCTGGTAACATGTCCCGTGTATATTAAACCATCAGGGGAAAGCACTTTCCTCACTTATAATGTTCATCTGGTAACATGTCCCGTGTATATTAAACAATCAGGGGAATACACTCTCCTCACTTAAACTGTTCACCTGGTAACATGTCCCGTGTGTATTAAATTATCAGGGGAACACACTCTCCTCTCTTGTACTGTTCACCTGGTAACATGTTCCGTGCATATTAAACCATCAGTGGACCACACTCTCCTCACTATAATCTGTTCATCTGGTAACATGTCCCGTGTATATTAAACCATCAGGGGAACACACTCTCCTCACTTATACTGTTCACCTGGTGACATGTCCCCTCTGTATTAAACCATCAGTGGAACACACTCTCCTCACTATAATCTGTTCATCTGGTAACATGCCCCGTGTATATTAAACCATCAGTGGAACTCACTCTCCTCACTAATACTGTTCACCTGGTGACATGTCCCCTCTGTATTAAACCATCAGTGGAACACACTCTCCTCACTTACACTGTTCACCTGGTAACATTTCCCGTGCATATTAAACCATCAGGGGAACACACTCTCCTCACTTATACTGTTCTCCTGGCAACATGTCCCGTGTGCATTAAACCATCAGGGGAACACACTCTCCTCACTTATACTGTTCACCTGGTCACATGTCCTGTGTATATGAAACCATCAGGGGAACTCACTCTCCTCACTTATACTGTTCATCTGGTAACATGTCCTGTGTGTATTAAACCATCAGGGGAACACACTCTCCTCACTTATACTGTTCACCTGGTCACATGTCCTGTGTATATTAAACCATCAGGGGAACTCACTCTCCTCACTTATACTGTTCTCCTGGCAACATGTCCCGTGTGCATAAAACCATCAGGGGAACACACTCTCCTCACTTATACTGTTCACCTGGTCACATGTCCTGTGTATATTAAACCATCAGGGGAACACACTCTCCTCACTTATACTGTTCACCTGGTCACATGTCCTGTGTGCACTAAACCGTCAGGGGAACACACTCTCCTCACTTATACTGTTCACCTGGTCACATGTCCTGTGCATATTAAACCATGAGGGGAACACACTCTCCTCACTTATACTGTTCACCTGGTAACATGTCCCGTGCATATTAAACCATCAGGGGAACACACTCTCCTCACTTATACTGTTCACCTGGTAACATGTCCCGTGCATATTAAACAATCAGGGGAACACACTCTCCTCACTTATACTGTTCACCTGGTAACATGTCCCGTGCATATTAAACCATCAGGGGAACACACTCTCCTCACTTATATTGTTCACCTGGTAACATGTCCCGTGCATATTAAACCATCAGGGGAACACACTCTCCTCACTTATACTGTTCACCTGGTAACATGTCCTGTGTATATTAAACCATCAGGAGAACACACTCTCCTCACTTATACTGTTCACCTGGTAACATGTCCGGTGTATATTAAACCATCAGGGGAACTCACTCTCCTCACTTATACTGTTCTCCTGGCAACAAGTCCCGTGTGCATTAAACCATCAGGGGAACACACTCTCCTCACTTATACTGTTCACCTGGTCACATGTCCTGTGTATATTAAACCATCAGGGGAACACACTCTCCTTACTTATACTGTTCACCTGGTAACATGTCCCGTGCATATTAAACCATCAGGGGAACACACTCTCCTCACTTATATTGTTCACCTGGTAACATGTCCCGTGCATATTAAACCATCAGGGGAACACACTCTCCTCACTTATACTGTTCACCTGGTAACATGTCCTGTGTATATTAAACCATCAGGAGAACACACTCTCCTCACTTATACTGTTCACCTGGTAACATGTCCCGTGCATATTAAACCATCAGGGGAACACACTCTCCTCACTTATACTGTTCACCTGGTAACAAGTCCTGTGTATATTAAACCATCAGGAGAACACACTCTCCTCACTTATACTGTTCACCTGGTAACATGTCCGGTGTATATTAAACCATCAGGGGAACTCACTCTCCTCACTTATACTGTTCACCTGGTCACATGTCCTGTGCATATTAAACCATGAGGGGAACACACTCTCCTCACTTATACTGTTCACCTGGTAACATGTCCCGTGCGTATTAAACAATCAGGGGAACACACTCTCCTCACTTATACTGTTCACCTGGTAACATGCCCCGTGCAGATTAAACCATCAGGGGCACACACTCTCCTCACTTATACTGTTCACCTGGTAACATGTCCCGTGCATATTAAACCATCAGGGGAACACAAGCTCCTCACTTATACTGTTCACCTGGTAACATGTCCCGTGCGTATAAAACAATCAGGGGAACACACTCTCCTCACTTATACTGTTCACCTAGTCACATGTCCCGTGCATATTAAACCATCAGGGGAACACAATCTCCTCACTTATACTGTTCACCTGGTAACATGTCCCGTCCGTATTAAACAATCAGGGGAACACACTCTCCTCACTTATACTGTTCACCTGGTAACATGTCCCGTGCATATTAAACCATCAGGGGAACACACTCTCCTCACTTATATTGTTCACCTGGTAACATGTCCCGTGCATATTAAACCATCAGGGGAACACACTCTCCTCACTTATACTGTTCACCTGGTAACATGTCCTGTGTATATTAAACCATCAGGAGAACACACTCTCCTCACGTATACTGTTCACCTGGGAACATGTCCTGTGTATATTAAACCATCAGGGGAACACACTCTCCTCACTTATACTCTTCACCTGGTAAAATGTCCCGTGCGTATTAAACAATCAGGGGAACACACTCTGCTCACTTATACTGTTCACCTGGTGACATGTCCTGTGTATATTAAACCATCAGGGGAACACACTCTCCTCACTTATACTGTTCACCTGGTAACATGTCCTGTGTATATTAAACAATCAGGGGAACACACTCTCCCCACTTACACTGTTCACCTGGTGACATGTCCCCTGTGTATTAAACCATCAGGGGAACACACTCTCCTCACTTATACTGTTCACCTGGTAACATGTCCCGTGTATATTAAACCATCAGGGGAATACACTCTCCTCACTTTTTCTGTTCACCTGGTAACATGTCCCTTGCGTATTAAACAATCAGGGGAACACACTCTCCTCACTTATACTGTTCACCTGGCAACATGTCCCGTGTGTATTAAACAATCAGGGGAGCACACTCTCCTCACTTATACTGTTCACCTGGTAACATGCCCGGTGTATATTAAACCATCAGGGGAAGACACTCTCCTCAATGAACCTGTACACCTGGTAACATGTCCCTTGTATATTAAACCATCAGGGGAATACACTCTCCTCACTTTTTCTGTTCACCTGGTAACATGTCCCGTGCGTATTAAACAATCAGAGGAACACACTCTCCTCACTTATACTGTTCACCTGGTAACATGTCCCGTGTATATTAAACCATCAGGGGAACACACTCTCCTCACTTATACTGTTCACCTGGTAACATGAGCTGTGTATATTAAACCATCAGGGGAAGACACTCTCCTCACTTATACTGTTCACCTGGTAACATGTCCCATGTATATTAAACCATCAGGGGATACACTCTCCTCACTTATACTGTTCACCTGGCAACATGTCCCGTGTCTATTAAACAATCAGGGGAGCACACTCTCCTCACGTATACTGTTCACCTGGTAACATGTCCCGTGTATATTAAACCATCAGGGGAACACACTCTCCTCACTTATACTGTTCACCTGGTAACATGTCCCGTGTGTATTAAACAATCAGGGGAACACACTCTCCTCACTTATACTGTTTATCTGGTAACATGTCCCGTCATTATTAAACCATCAGGGGAACACACTCTCCTCACTTATACTGTTCACCTGGTGACATGTCCCGTGTACCTTAAACCAGCAGAATAACACACTCTCCTCACTTATACTGTTCACCTGGTAACATGTGCCGTGTATATTAAACTATCAGGGGAACACACTCTCCTCACTTATACTGTTCACCTGGTAACATGTCCCGTGTATATTAAACCATCAGGGGAAAGCACTCTCCTCACTTATACTGTTCACCTGGTAAAATGTCCCGTTTATATTAAGCCATCAGGGGTACATACTCTCCTCACTTATACTGATCACCTGGTAACATGTCCCGTGTATATTAATCCATCAGTGAAACACATTCTCCTCACATATACAGTTCACTTGGTGAAATGTCCCATGCGTATTAAACCATCAGGGGAACACACACTCCACACTTATACTGTACATCTCGTAACATGTCCCGTGCATATTAAACAATCAGGGGAACACACTCTCCTCACTTATACTGTTCACCTGGTAACATGTCCCGTGCGTATTAAACAATCAGGGGAACACACTCTCCTCACTTATACTGTTCACATGGTAACATGTCCCGTGTGTATTAAACAATCAGGGGAACACACTCTCCTCACTTATACTGTTCACCTGGTAACATGTCCCGTGTGTATTAAACAATCAGGGGAACACACTCTTTTCACTTATACTGTTCATCTGGTAACATGTCCTGTGTATATTAAACCATCAGGGGAAGACACTCTTCTCACTTATACTGTTCACCTGGTAACATGTCCCATGTATATTAAACCATCAGGGGAATACACTCTCCTCACTTTTTCTGTTCACCTGGTAACATGTCCCGTGCATATTAAACAATCAGGGGAACACACTCTCCTCACTTAGACTGTTCACCTGGTAACATGTCCCGTGTATATTAAACCATCAGTGGAACACACTCTCCTCACTTATACTGTTCACCTGGTAACATGAGCTGTGTATATTAAACCATCAGGGGAAGACACTCTTCTCACTTATACTGTTCACCTGGTAACATGTCCCATGTATATTAAACCATCAGGGGAATACACTCTCCTCACTTATACTGTTCACCTGGCAACATGTCCCGTGTGTATTAAACAATCAGGGGAGCACACTCTCCTCACTTATACTGTTCACCTGTTAACATGTCCCGCGTATATTAAACCATCAGGGGAACACACTCTCCTCACTTATACTGTTCACCTGGTAACATGTCCCTTGTGTATTAAACAATCAGGGGAGCACACTCTCCTCACTTATACTGTTCACCTGTTAACATGTCCCGCGTATATTAAACCATCAGGGGAACACACTCTCCTCACTTATACTGTTCACCTGGTAACATGTCCCTTGTGTATTAAACAATCAGGGGAACACACTCTCCTCACTAATACTGTTTAACTGGTAACATGTCCCTTGTGTATTAAACAATCAGTGGAACACACTCTCCTCACTTCTACTGTTTATCTGGTAACATGTCCCGTCATTATTAAACCATCAGGGGAACACAAGCTCCTCACTTATACTGTTCATCTGGTAACATGTCCCGTCAGTATTAAACAATCAGGGGAACACACTCTCCTCACTTATAGTGTTCACCTGGTAACATGTCCCGTGTGTGTTGAACAATCAGTGAAACACACTCTCCTCACTTATACTGTTCACCTGGTGACATGTCCCGTGTATCTTAAACCAGCAGAATAACACAAGCTCCTCACTTATACTGTTCACCTGGTAACATGTCCCGTGTATATTAAACCATCAGGGGAACACACTCCCCTCACTTATACTGTTCACCTGGTAACATGTCCCGTGGATATTAAACCATCAGGGGAACACACTCTCCTCACTTATACTGTTCACCTGGTAACATGTCCCGTGTATATTAAACCATCAGGGGAAAGCACTCTCCTCACTTATACTGTTCACCTGGTCACATGCCCCGTTTATATAAAGCCATCAGGGGAACGCACTCTCCTCACTTATACTGATCACCTGGTAACATGTCCCGTGTATATTAATCCATCAGTGAAACACATTCTCCTCACATATACAGTTCACTTGTTGAAATGTCCCATGCGTATCAAACCATCAGGGGAACACACTCTCCACACTTATACTGTACATCTCGTAACATGTCCCGTGCGTATTAAACAATCAGGGGAACACACTCTCCTCACTTATACTGTTCATCTGGTAACATGTCCTGTGTATATTAAACCATCAGGGGAAGACACTCTCCTCACTTATACTGTTCATCTGGTAACATGTCTCGTGTTTATTAAACCATCAGGGGAACACATTCTCCTCACTTATCCAGTTCATTTGGTGACATGTCCCGTGTATATTAAACCATCAGGGGAACACACTCTCCTCACTTATACTGTTCACCTGGTGACATGTCCCGTGTATATTAAACCAACAGGGGAACACACTCTCCTCACTTAAACATTTCACCTGTTGACATGTCCCGTGTATATTAAACCATCAGGGGAACACACTCTCCTCACTTACACTGTTCACCTGGTAACATGTCCCATGTATATTAAAGCATCAGGGGAACACACTCTCCTCACTTATACTGTTCACCTGGCAACATGTCCCGTGTATATTAAACACTCAGGGGAACACATTCTCCTCACTTATACAGTTCACTTGCTGACAAGTCCCGTGCGTATTAAACAATCAGGGGAACAAACTCTACTCACTTATGCTGTTCACCTGGTAACATGTCCCGTGTATATTAAACCAACAGGGGAACACACTCTCCTCACTTATACTGTTCACCTGGTAACATGTCTCGTGTATATTAAACCATCAGGGGAACACACTCTCCTCACTTATACTGTTCACCTGGTAACATGTCTCGTGTATATTAAACCATCAGGGGAACACACTCTCCTCACTTATACTGTTTATCTGGTAACATGTCCCGTCATTATTAAACCATCAGGGGAACACAAGCTCCTCACTTATAGTGTTCACCTGGTAACATGTCCCGTGTGTGTTGAACAATCAGGGAAACACACTCTCCTCACTTATACTGTTCACCTTGTAACATGTCCCGTGTATATTAAACAATCAGGGGAACACACTCTCCTCACTTATACTGTTCACATGGTAACATGTCCCGTGTGTATTAAACAATCAGGGGAACACACTCTTTTCACTTATACTGTTCATCTGGTAACATGTCCTGTGTATATTAAACCATCAGGGGAAGACACTCTTCTCACTTATACTGTTCACCTGGTAACATGTCCCATGTATATTAAACCATCAGGGGAATACACTCTCCTCACTTTTTCTGTTCACCTGGTAACATGTCCCGTGCATATTAAACAATCAGGGGAACACACTCTCCTCACTTAGACTGTTCACCTTGTAACATGTCCCGTGTATATTAAACCATAAGTGGAACACACTCTCCTCACTTATACTGTTCACCTGGTAACATGAGCTGTGTATATTAAACCATCAGGGGAAGACACTCTCCTCACTTATACTGTTCACCTGGTAACATGTCCCATGTACATTAAACCATCAGGGGAATACACTCTCCTCACTTATACTGTTCACCTGGCAACATGTCCCGTGTGTATTAAACAATCAGGGGAGCACACTCTCCTCACTTATACTGTTCACCTGTTAACATGTCCCGCGTATATTAAACCATCAGGGGAACACACTCTCCTCACTTATACTGTTCACCTGGTAACATGTCCCTTGTGTATTAAACAATCAGGGGAACACACTCTCCTCACTAATACTGTTTAACTGGTAACATGTCCCTTGTGTATTAAACAATCAGTGGAACACACTCTCCTCACTTATACTGTTTATCTGGTAACATGTCCCGTCATTATTAAACCATCAGGGGAACACAAGCTCCTTTCTTATATTGTTCATCTGGTAACATGTCCCGTCAGTATTAAACAATCAGGGGAACGCACTCTCCTCACTTATAGTGTTCACCTGGTAACATGTCCCGTGCGTATTAAACAATCAGGGGAACACACTCTGCTCACCTATACTGTTCACCTGGTGACATGTCCTGTGTATATTAAACCATCAGGGGAACACACTCTCCTCACTTATACTGTTCACCTGGTAACATGTCCTGTGTATATTAAACAATCAGGGGAACACACTCTCCCCACTTACACTGTTCACCTGGTGACATGTCCCCTGTGTATTAAACCATCAGGGGAACACACTCTCCTCACTTATACTGTTCACCTGGTGACATGTCCCCTGTGTATTAAAACATCAGGGGAACACACTCTCCTCACTTATACAGTTCACTTGGTGACATGTCCCGTGCGTATTAAACCATCTTTGGAACACACTCTCCTCAATTATACTGTTCACCTGGCAACATGTCCCGTGTGTATTAAACAATCAGGGGAACACACTCTCCTCACTTATACTGTTCACCTGGTAACATGTCCCGTGTATATTAAACCATCAGGGGAATACACTCTCCTCACTTTTTCTGTTCACCTGGTAACATGTCCCTTGCGTATTAAACAATCAGGGGAACACACTCTCCTCACTTATACTGTTCACCTGGCAACATGTCCCGTGTGTATTAAACAATCAGGGGAGCACACTCTCCTCACTTATACTGTTCACCTGGTAACATGCCCGGTGTATATTAAACCATCAGGGGAAGACACTCTCCTCAATGAACCTGTACACCTGGTAACATGTCCCTTGTATATTAAACCATCAGGGGAATACACTCTCCTCACTTTTTCTGTTCACCTGGTAACATGTCCCGTGCGTATTAAACAATCAGAGGAACACACTCTCCTCACTTATACTGTTCACCTGGTAACATGTCCCGTGTATATTAAACCATCAGGGGAACACACTCTCCTCACTTATACTGTTCACCTGGTAACATGAGCTGTGTATATTAAACCATCAGGGGAAGACACTCTCCTCACTTATACTGTTCACCTGGTAACATGTCCCATGTATATTAAACCATCAGGGGAATACACTCTCCTCACTTATACTGTTCACCTGGCAACATGTCCCGTGTCTATTAAACAATCAGGGGAGCACACTCTCCTCACGTATACTGTTCACCTGGTAACATGTCCCGTGTATATTAAACCATCAGGGGAACACACTCTCCTCACTTATACTGTTCACCTGGTAACATGTCCCGTGTGTATTAAACAATCAGGGGAACACACTCTCCTCACTTATACTGTTTATCTGGTAACATGTCCCGTCATTATTAAACCATCAGGGGAACACACTCTCCTCACTTATACTGTTCACCTGGTGACATGTCCCGTGTACCTTAAACCAGCAGAATAACACACTCTCCTCACTTATACTGTTCACCTGGTAACATGTCCCGTGTATATTAAACCATCAGGGGAACACACTCCCCTCACTTATACTGTTCACCTGGTAACATGTGCCGTGTATATTAAACTATCAGGGGAACACACTCTCCTCACTTATACTGTTCACCTGGTAACATGTCCCGTGTATATTAAACCATCAGGGGAACACACTCTCCTCACTTATACTGTTCACCTGGTAACATGTCCCGTTTATATTAAGCCATCAGGGGAACACTCTCTCCTCACTTATACTGTTCACCTGGTAACATGTCCCGTGTATATTAAACCATCAGGGGAACACACTCTCCTCACTTATACTGTTCACCTGGTAAAATGTCCCGTTTATATTAAGCCATCAGGGGTACATACTCTCCTCACTTATACTGATCACCTGGTAACATGTCCCGTGTATATTAATCCATCAGTGAAACACATTCTCCTCACATATACAGTTCACTTGGTGAAATGTCCCATGCGTATTAAACCATCAGGGGAACACACACTCCACACTTATACTGTACATCTCGTAACATGTCCCGTGCATATTAAACAATCAGGGGAACACACTCTCCTCACTTATACTGTTCACCTGGTAACATGTCCCGTGCGTATTAAACAATCAGGGGAACACACTCTCCTCACTTATACTGTTCACATGGTAACATGTCCCGTGTGTATTAAACAATCAGGGGAACACACTCTCCTCACTTATACTGTTCACCTGGTAACATGTCCCGTGTGTATTAAACAATCAGGGGAACACACTCTTTTCACTTATACTGTTCATCTGGTAACATGTCCTGTGTATATTAAACCGTCAGGGGAAGACACTCTTCTCACTTATACTGTTCACCTGGTAACATGTCCCATGTATATTAAACCATCAGGGGAATACACTCTCCTCACTTTTTCTGTTCACCTGGTAACATGTCCCGTGCATATTAAACAATCAGGGGAACACACTCTCCTCACTTATACTGTTCACCTGGTAACATGAGCTGTGTATATTAAACCATCAGGGGAAGACACTCTTCTCACTTATACTGTTCACCTGGTAACATGTCCCATGTATATTAAACCATCAGGGGAATACACTCTCCTCACTTATACTGTTCACCTGGCAACATGTCCCGTGTGTATTAAACAATCAGGGGAGCACACTCTCCTCACTTATACTGTTCACCTGTTAACATGTCCCGCGTATATTAAACCATCAGGGGAACACACTCTCCTCACTTATACTGTTCACCTGGTAACATGTCCCTTGTGTATTAAACAATCAGGGGAACACAGTCTCCTCACTAATACTGTTTAACTGGTAACATGTCCCTTGTGTATTAAACAATCAGTGGAACACACTCTCCTCACTTCTACTGTTTATCTGGTAACATGTCCCGTCATTATTAAACCATCAGGGGAACACAAGCTCCTCACTTATACTGTTCATCTGGTAACATGTCCCGTCAGTATTAAACAATCAGGGGAACACACTCTCCTCACTTATAGTGTTCACCTGGTAACATGTCCCGTGTGTGTTGAACAATCAGTGAAACACACTCTCCTCACTTATACTGTTCACCTGGTGACATGTCCCGTGTATCTTAAACCAGCAGAATAACACAAGCTCCTCACTTATACTGTTCACCTGGTAACATGTCCCGTGTATATTAAACCATCAGGGGAACACACTCCCCTCACTTATACTGTTCACCTGGTAACATGTCCCGTGGATATTAAACCATCAGGGGAACACACTCTCCTCACTTATACTGTTCACCTGGTAACATGTCCCGTGTATATTAAACCATCAGGGGAAAGCACTCTCCTCACTTATACTGTTCACCTGGTCACATGCCCCGTTTATATAAAGCCATCAGGGGAACGTACTCTCCTCACTTATACTGATCACCTGGTAACATGTCCCGTGTATATTAATCCATCAGTGAAACACATTCTCCTCACATATACAGTTCACTTGTTGAAATGTCCCATGCGTATCAAACCATCAGGGGAACACACTCTCCACACTTATACTGTACATCTCGTAACATGTCCCGTGCGTATTAAACAATCAGGGGAACACACTCTCCTCACTTATACTGTTCATCTGGTAACATGTCCTGTGTATATTAAACCATCAGGGGAAGACACTCTCCTCACTTATACTGTTCATCTGGTAACATGTCTCGTGTTTATTAAACCATCAGGGGAACACATTCTCCTCACTTATCCAGTTCATTTGGTGACATGTCCCGTGTATATTAAACCATCAGGGGAACACACTCTCCTCACTTATACTGTTCACCTGGTGACATGTCCCGTGTATATTAAACCAACAGGGGAACACACTCTCCTCACTTAAACATTTCACCTGTTGACATGTCCCGTGTATATTAAACCATCAGGGGAACACACTCTCCTCACTTACACTGTTCACCTGGTAACATGTCCCATGTATATTAAAGCATCAGGGGAACACACTCTCCTCACTTATACTGTTCACCTGGCAACATGTCCCGTGTATATTAAACACTC
Organism: Heterodontus francisci; assembly: GCF_036365525.1. Classification (NCBI taxonomy): domain Eukaryota; kingdom Metazoa; phylum Chordata; class Chondrichthyes; order Heterodontiformes; family Heterodontidae; genus Heterodontus; species Heterodontus francisci. The sequence goes on from NW_027140639.1 coordinate 351,512, forward strand.
AGGGGAACACATTCTCCTCACTTATACAGTTCACTTGCTGACAAGTCCCGTGCGTATTAAACAATCAGGGGAACAAACTCTACTCACTTATGCTGTTCACCTGGTAACATGTCCCGTGTATATTAAACCAACAGGGGAACACACTCTCCTCACTTATACTGTTCACCTGGTAACATGTCTCGTGTATATTAAACCATCAGGGGAACACACTCTCCTCACTTATACTGTTCACCTGGTAACATGTCTCGTGTATATTAAACCATCAGGGGAACACACTCTCCTCACTTATACTGTTTATCTGGTAACATGTCCCGTCATTATTAAACCATCAGGGGAACACAAGCTCCTCACTTATAGTGTTCACCTGGTAACATGTCCCGTGTGTGTTGAACAATCAGGGAAACACACTCTCCTCACTTATACTGTTCACCTGGTGACATGTCCCGTGTATATTAAACCATCAGGGGAACACACTCCCCTCACTTATACTGTTCACCTGGTAACATGTCCCGTGTATATTAAACCATCAGGGGAACACACTCCCCTCACTTATACTGTTCACCTGGTAACATGTCCCGTGTATATTAAACTATCAGGGGAACACACTCTCCTCACTTATACTGTTCACCTGGTAACATGTCCCGTGTATATTAAACCATCAGGGGAAAGCACTCTCCTCACTTATACTGTTCACCTGGTAAAATGTCCCGTTTATATTAAGCCATCAGGGGAACATACTCTCCTCACTTATACTGATCACCTGGTAACATGTCCCGTGTATATTAATCCATCAGTGAAACACATTCTCCTCACATATACAGTTCACTTGGTGAAATGTCCCATGCGTATTAAACCATCAGGGGAACACACACTCCACACTTATACTGTTCACCTGGTAACATGTCCCGTGCGTATTAAACAATCAGGGGAACACACTCTCCTCACTTATACTGTTCACATGGTAACATGTCCCGTGCGTATTAAACAATCAGGGGAACACACTCTCCTCACTTATACTGTTCACATGGTAACATGTCCCGTGTGTATTAAACAATCAGGGGAACACACTCTCCTCACTTATACTGTTCACCTGGTAACATGTCCCGTGCATATTAAACAATCAGGGGAACACACTCTCCTCACTTATACTGTTCACATGGTAACATGTCCCGTGTGTATTAAACAATCTGGGGAACACACTCTCCTCACTTATACTGTTCACCTGGTAACATGTCCCGTGTGTATTAAACAATCAGGGGAACACACTCTTTTCACTTATACTGTACATCTCGTAACATGTCCCGTGCATATTAAACAACCAGGGGAACACACTCTCCTCACTTATACTGTTCACCTGGTAACATGTCCCGTGCGTATTAAACAATCAGGGGAACACACTCTCCTCACTTATACTGTTCACATGGTAACATGTCCCGTGTGTATTAAACAATCAGGGGAACACACTCTCCTCACTTATACTGTTCACCTGGTAACATGTCCCGTGTGTATTAAACAATCAGGGGAACACACTCTTTTCACTTATACTGTTCATCTGGTAACATGTCCTGTGTATATTAAACCATCAGGGGAAGACACTCTTCTCACTTATACTGTTCACCTGGTAACATGTCCCATGTATATTAAACCATCAGGGGAATACACTCTCCTCACCTTTTCTGTTCACCTGGTAACATGTCCCGTGCATATTAAACAATCAGGGGAACACACTCTCCTCACTTAGACTGTTCTCCTGGTAACATGTCCCGTGTATATTAAACCATAAGTGGAACACACTCTCCTCACTTATACTGTTCACCTGGTAACATGAGCTGTGTATATTAAACCATCAGGGGAAGACACTCTCCTCACTTATACTGTTCACCTGGTAACATGTCCCATGTACATTAAACCATCAGGGGAATACACTCTCCTCACTTATACTGTTCACCTGGCAACATGTCCCGTGTGTATTAAACAATCAGGGGAGCACACTCTCCTCACTTATACTGTTCACCTGTTAACATGTCCCGCGTATATTAAACCATCAGGGGAACACACTCTCCTCACTTATACTGTTCACCTGGTAACATGTCCCTTGTGTATTAAACAATCAGGGGAACACACCCTCCTCACTAATACTGTTTAACTGGTAACATGTCCCTTGTGTATTAAACAATCAGTGGAACACACTCTCCTCACTTATACTGTTCACCTGGTGACATGTCCCGTGTTTCTTAAACCAGCAGAATAACACACTCTCCTCACTTATACTGTTCACCTGGTAACATGTCCCGTGTATATTAAACCATCAGGGGAACACAAGCTCCTCACTTATACTGTTCATCTGGTAACATGTCCCGTCAGTATTAAACAATCAGGGGAACGCACTCTCCTCATTTATACTGTTCACCTGGTAACATGTCCCGTGTATATTAAACCATCAGGGGAACACAAGCTCCTCACTTATACTGTTCATCTGGTAACATGTCCCGTCAGTATTAAACAATCAGGGGAACGCACTCTCCTCACTTATAGTGTTCACCTGGTAACATGTCCCGTGTGTGTTGAACAATCAGTGAAACACACTCTCCTCACTTATACTGTTCACCTGGTGACATGTCCCGTGTTTCTTAAACCAGCAGAATAACACACTCTCCTCACTTATACTGTTCACCTGGTAACATGTCCCGTGTATATTAAACCATCAGGGGAACACACTCCCCTCACTTATACTGTTCACCTGGTAACATGTCCCGTGTATATTAAACCATCAGGGGAACACACTCTCCTCACTTATACTGTTCACCTGGTAACATGTCCCTTGTATATTAAACCATCAGGGGAAAGCACTCTCCTCACTTATACTGTTCACCTGGTCACATGTCCCGTTTATATAAAGCCATCAGGGGAACGTACTCTCCTCACTTATACTGATCACCTGGTAACATGTCCCGTGTATATTAATCCATCAGTGAAACACATTCTCCTCACATATACAGTTCACTTGTTGAAATGTCCCATGCGTATCAAACCATCAGGGGAACACACTCTCCACACTTATACTGTACATCTCGTAACAAGTCCCGTGCGTATTAAACAATCAGGGTAACATACTCTCCTCACTTATACTGTTCACCTGGTAACATGTCCCGTGCGTATTAAACAATCAGGGGAACACACTCTCCTCACTTATACTGTTCAACTGGTAACATGTCCCGTGTGTATTAAACAATCAGGGGAACAGACTCTCCTCACTTATACTGTTCACCTGGTAACATGTCCCGTGTATATTAAACCATCAGGGGAACACACTCTCCTCACTTATACTGTTCATCTGGTAACATGTCCTGTGTATATTAAACCATCAGGGGAAGACACTCTCCTCACTTATACTGTTCATCTGGTAACATGTCTCGTGTTTATTAAACCATCAGGGGAACACATTCTCCTCACTTATCCAGTTCATTTGGTGACATGTCCCGTGTATATTAAACCATCAGGGGAACACACTCTCCTCACTTATACTGTTCACCTGGTGACATGTCCCGTGTATATTAAACCAACAGGGGAACACACTCTCCTCACTTAAACATTTCACCTGTTGACATGTCCCGTGTATATTAAACCTTCAGGGAACACACTCTCCTCACTTACACTGTTCACCTGGTAACATGTCCCATGTATATTAAACCATCAGGGGAACACACTCTCCTCACTTATACTGTTCACCTGGCAACATGTCCCGTGTATATTAAACACTCAGGGGAACACATTCTCCTCACTTATACAGTTCACTTGGTGACAAGTCCCGTGCGTATTAAACAATCAGGGGAACACATTCTCCTCACTTATGCTGTTCACCTGGTAACATGTCCCGTGTATATTAAACCATCAGGGAACACACTCTCCTCACTTACACTGTTCACCTGGTAACATGTCCCATGTATATTAAACCATCAGGGGAACACACTCTCCTCACTTATACTGTTCACCTGGTAACATTTCCCGTGTGTATTAAACCATCAGGGGAACACACTCTCCTCACTTATACTGTTCACCTGGCAACATGTCCCGTGTGTATTAAACCATCAGGGGAACACACTCTCCTCACTTATACTGTTCACCTGGCAACATGTCCAGTGTATATTAAACCATCAGGGGAACACACTCTCCTCACTTATACAGTTCACTTGGTAACATGTCCCGTGAGTATTAAACCATCAGGGGAACACACTCTCCTCACTGATAGAGGTCATTTGGCGACATGTCCCGTGTGTATTAAACAATCAGGGGAACACATTCTCCTCACTTATACTGTTTATCTGGTAACATGTCCCGTCATTATTAAACCATCAGGGGAAAACAAGCTCCTCACTTATACTGTTCATCTGGTAACATGTCCCGTCAGTATTAAACCATCAGGGGAACACACTCTCCTCACTTATAGTGTTCACCTGGTAACATGTCCCGTGTGTGTTGAACAATCAGGGAAACACACTCTCCTCACTTATACTGTTCACCTGGTGACATGTCCCGTGTATCTTAAACCAGCAGGGTAACACACTCTCCTCACTGAACCTGTACAACTGGTAACATGTCCCTTGTATATTAAACCATCAGGGGAACACACTCCCCTCACTTATACTGTTCACCTGGTAACATGACCCGTGTATATTAAACCATCAGGGGAAAGCACTCTCCTCACTTGTACTGTTCACCTGGTAACATGTCCCGTTTATATTAAGCCATCAGGGGAACATACTCTCCTCACTTATACTGATCACCTGGTAACATGTCCCGTGTATATTAATCCATCAGTGGAACACATTCTCCTCACATATACAGTTCACTTGGTGAAATGTCCCATGCGTATTAAACCATCAGTGGAACACACTCTCCTCACTTATACTGTACATCTCGTAACATGTCCCGTGCGTATCAAACAATCAGGGGAACACACTCTCCTCACTTATACTTTTCATCTCGTAACATGTCCCGTGCGTATTAAACAATCAGGGGAACACACTCTCCTCACTTATACTGTTCACCTGGTGACATGTCCCTTGTGCATTAAACAATCAGGGGAACACACTCTCCTCAATTATACTGTTCATCTCGTAACATGTCCCGTGCGTATTAAACAATCAGGGGAAAACACTCTCCTCACTTACACTGTTCATCTCGTAACATGTCCCGTGCGTATTAAACAATCAGGGGAACACACTCTCCTCCCTTATACTGTTCACCTGGTAACATGTCCCGTGCGTATTAAACAATCAGGGGAACACACTCTCCTCACTTATACTGTTCACCTGGTAAAATGTCCCGTGTGTATTAAACAATCAGGGGAACACATTCTCCTCACTTATACTGTTCACCTGGTAACATGTCCCGTGTACATTAAACCATCAGGGGAACGCACTCTCCTTTTTTATACTGTTCACCTGGTAACATGTCCCGTGTACATTAAACCATCAGGGGAACACATTCTCCTCACTAATACTGTCCTCCTGGTAACATGTCCCATGTGCATTAAACCATCAGGGGAACACACTCTCCTCACTTATACTGTTCATCTGGTAACATGTCCTGTGTATATTAAACCATCAGGGGAATACACTCTCCTCACTTATTCTGTTCACCTGGTAACATGTCCCGTGCGTATTAAACAATCAGGGGAACACACTCTCCTCACTTATACATTCACCTGGTAACATGTCCCTTGTGTATTAAACAATCAGGGGAACACACTCTCCTCATTTATACTGTTCACCTGGTGACATGTCGCGTGTGTATTAAACCATCAGGGGAACACACTCTCCTCACTTATACTGTTCACCTGGTGACATGTCGCGTGTATATTAAACCATCAGGGGAACACACTCTCCTCACTTATACTGTTCACCTGGTAACATGTCGCGTGTATATTAAACAATCAGGGGAACACACTCTCCTCACTTATACTGTTCACCTGTAAAATGTCCCGTGTGTATTAAACAATCAGGGGAACACATTCTCCTCACTTATACTGTTCACCTGGTAACATGTCCCGTGTACATTAAACCATCAGGGGAACACATTCTACTCACTTATACTGTTCACCTGGTAACATGTCCTGAGCGTATTAAACAATCAGGGGAACACACTCTCCTCACTTATACTGTTCACCTGGTAACATGTCCCGTGTGTATTAAACAATCAGGGGAACGCACTCTCCTTTTTTATACTGTTCACCTGGTAACATGTCCCGTGTACATTAAACCATCAGGGGAACACATTCTCCTCACTTATACTGTCCTCCTGGTAACATGTCCCATGTGCATTAAACCATCAGGGGAACACACTCTCCTCACTTATACTGTTCATCTGGTAACATGTTCTGTGTATATTAAACCATCAGGGGAATACACTCTCCTCACCTTTTCTGTTCACCTGGTAACATGTCCCGTGCGTATTAAACAATCAGGGGAACACACTCTCCTCACTTATACATTCACCTGGTAACATGTCCCTTGTGTATTAAACAATCAGGGGAACACACTCTCCTCATTTATACCGTTCACCTGGTGACATGTCGCGTGTGTATTAAACCATCAGGGGAACACACTCTCCTCACTTATACTGTTCACCTGGTGACATGTCGCGTGTATATTAAACCATCAGGGGAACACACTCTCCTCACTTATACTGTTCACCTGGTAACATGTCGCGTGTATATTAAACAATCAGGGGAACACACTCTGCTCACTTATACTGTTCACCTGGTAACATGTCCGGTGTATATTAAACCATCAGGGGAACACACTCTCCTGACTGAGACTGTTCATCTGGTAACATGTCTCGTGTTTATTAAACCATCAGGGGAACACATTCTCCTCACTTATGCAGTTCATTTGGGGACATGTCCCGTGTATATTTAACCATCAGGGGAACACACTCTCCTCACTTACACTGTTCACCTGGTAACATGTCCCATGTATATTAAACCATCAGGGGAACACACTCTCCTCACTTATACTGTTCACCTGGCAACATGTCCCGTGTATATTAAACACTCAGGGGAACACATTCTCCTCACTTATACAGTTCACTTGGTGACAAGTCGCGTGCGTATTAAAAAATCAGGGGAACATATTCTCCTCCCTTATGCTGTTCACCTGGTAACATGTCCTGTGTGCATTAAACAATCAGGGGAACACACTCTCCTCACTTATACTGTTCATCTCGTAACATGTCCCGTGCGTATTAAACAATCAGGGGAACACACTCTCCTCTCTTATACTGTTCACCTGGTAACATGTCCCGTGCTTGTTAAACAATCAATGGAACACACTCTCCTCACTTATACTGTTCACCTGGTAACATGTCCCCTGTGTATTAAACCATCAGGGGAACACATTCTCCTCCCTTATACTGTTCTCCTGGTAACATGTACCATGTGTATTAAACCATCAGGGGAACACACTCTCCTCTCTTATACTGTTCACCTGGTAACATGTCCCGTGTAGATTAAACCATCAGGGGAAAGCACTCTCCTCACTTATACTGTTCAGCTGGTAACATGTCCCGTGTAGATTACACCAGCAGGGGAACACACTCTCCTCACTTATACTGTTCATCTGGTAACATGTTCCGTGCATGTTAAACAATCAGGGGAACACACTCTCCTCACTAATACTGTTCACCTGGTAACATGTCCCCTGTGTATTAAAACATCAGGGGAATACACTCTCCTCACTTATCCTGTTCACCTTGTGACATGTCCCCTGTGTATTAAAACATCAGGGGAACACACTCTCCTCACTTACACAGTTCACTTGGTGTCATGTCCCGTGCGTCTTAAACCATCAGTGGAAGACACTCTCCTCACTAATACTGTTCACCTGGTAACATGTCCCGTGCGTATTAAACCATCAATGGAACACACTCTCCTCACTTCTACTTTTCACCTGGTAACATGTCCCGTGTATATTAAACCATCAGTGGAACACATTCTCCTCACTTCTCCTGTTCACCTGGTGACATGTCCCCCGTGTATTAAAACATCAGGGGAACATAGTCTCCTCACTTATACAGTTCACTTGGTGACATGTCCCGTGCGCATTCAACCATCAGGGGAACACACTCTCCTCACTAATACTGTTCACCTGTTTACATGTCCCGTGTGTATTAAACAATCAGGGGAACACACTCTCCTCACTTATACTGTTCACCTGGTGACATGTCCCGTGTGCATTAAACAATCAGGGGAACAAACTCTCCTCACTTATACTGTTCATCTCGTAACATGTCCCGTGCGTATTAAACAATCAGGGGAACACACTCTCCTCACTTACACTGTTCATCTCGTAACATGTCCCGTGCGTATTTAACAATCAGGGGAACACACTCTCCTCACTTATACTGTTCACCTGGTAACATGTCCCGTGCGTATTAAACAATCAGGGGAACACACTCTCCTCACTTATACTGTTCACCTGGTAACATGTCCCGTGTGTATTAAACAATCAGGGGAACACTCTCTCTTCACTTATACTGTTCACCTGGTAACATGTCCCGTGTACATTAAACCATCAGGGGAATACATTCTCCTCACTTATACTGTTCACCTGGTAACATGTCCTGAACGTATTAAACAATCAGGGGAACACACTCTCCTCACTTATACTGTTCACCTGGTAACATGTCCCGTGTGTATTAAACAATCAGGGGAACGCACTCTCCTTTTTTATACTGTTCACCTGGTAACATGTCCCGTGTACATTAAACCATCAGGGGAACACATTCTCCTCACTTATACTGTCCTCCTGGTAACATGTCCCATGTGTATTAAACCATCAGGGGAACACACTCTCCTCACTTATACTGTTCATCTGGTAACATGTCCTGTGTATATTAAACCATCAGGGGAATACACTCTCCTCACTTATTCTGTTCACCTGGTAACATGTCCCGTGCGTATTAAACAATCAGGGGAACACACTCTCCTCACTTATACATTCACCTGGTAACATGTCCCTTGTGTATTAAACAATCAGGGGAACACACTCTCCTCACTTATACTGTTCACCTGGTGACATGTCGCGTGTGTATTAAACCATCAGGGGAACACACTCTCCTCACTTATACTGTTCACCTGGTGACATGTCGCGTGTATATTAAACCATCAGGGGAACACACTCTCCTCACTTATACTGTTCACCTGGTAACATGTCGCGTGTATACTAAACAATCAGGGGAACACACTCTGCTCACTTATACTGTTCACCTGGTAACATGTCCGGTGTATATTAAACCATCAGGGGAACACACTCTCCTCACTGAGACTGTTCATCTGGTAACATGTCTCGTGTTTATTAAACCATCAGGGAACACATTCTCCTCACTTATGCAGTTCATTTGGGGCCATGTCCCGTGTATATTAAACCATCAGGGGAACACACTCTCCTCACTTATACTGTTCACCTGGTGTCATGTCCAGTGTATATTAAACCATCAGGGGAACACAGTCTCCTCACTTAAACTTTTCACATGTTGACATGTCCCGTGTATATTAAACCATCAGGGGAACACACTCTCCTCACTTACACTGTTCACCTGGTAACATGTCCCATGTATATTAAACCATCAGGGGAACACACTCTCCTCACTTATACTCGTCACCTGGTAACATGTCCCACTTATATTAAACAATTAGGGGAACACGCTCTCTTCACTTATTCTGTTCACCTGGTAACATGTCCCATGTATATTAAACACTCAGGGGAACACATTCTCCTCACTTATACAGTTCACTTGGTGACAAGTCCCGTGCGTATTAAACAATCAGGGGAACATATTCTCCTCACTTATGCTGTTCACCTGGTAACATGTCCCGTGTATATTAAACCATCAGGGGAACACACTCTCCTCACTTATACTGTTCACCTGGTAACATGTCTCGTGTATATTAAACCATCAGGGGAACACACTCTCCTCACTTGTACTGTTCACCTGGTAACATGTCCTGTGTGCATTAAACAATCAGGGGAACACACTCTCCTCACTTATACTGTTCATCTCGTAACATGTCCCGTGCGTATTAAACAATCAGGGGAACACACTCTCCTCTCTTATACTGTTCACCTGGTAACATGTCCCGTGCTTGTTAAACAATCAGGGGAACACACTCTCCTCACTTATACTGTTAACCTGGTAACATGTCCCCTGTGTATTAAACTATCAGGGGAACACATTCTCCTCACTTATACTGTTCTCCTGGTAACATGTCCCATGTGTATTAAACCATCAGGGGAACACACTCTCCTCTCTTATACTGTTCACCTGGTAACATGTCCCGTGTAGATTAAACCATCAGGGGAAAGCACTCTCCTCACTTATACTGTTCAGCTGGTAACATGTCCCGTGTAGATTAAACCATCAGGGGAACACACTCTCCTCATTTATACTGTTCATCCATTAACATGTTCCGTGCATGTTAAACAATCAGGGGAACACACTCTCCTCACTTATACTGTTCACCTGGTAACATGTCCCCTGTGTATTAAAACATCAGGGGATTACACTCTCCTCACTTATACAGTTCACCTTGTGACATGTCCCCTGTGTATTAAAACATCAGGGGAACACACTCTCCTCACTTACACAGTTCACTTGGTGTCATGTCCCGTGCGTCTTAAACCATCAGTGGAAGACACTCTCCTCACTAATACTGTTCACCTGGTAACATGTCCCGTGCGTATTAAACCATCAATGGAACACATTCTCCTCACTTCTCCTGTTCACCTGGTGACATGTCCCACGTGTATTAAAACATCAGGGGAACACACTCTCCTCACTTCTACTTTTCACCTGGTAACATGTCCCGTGTATATTAAACCATCAGTGGAACACATTCTCCTCACTTCTCCTGTTCACCTGGTGACATGTCCCACGTGTATTAAAACATCAGGGGAACATAGTCTCCTCACTTATACAGTTCACTTGGTGACATGTCCCGTGCGCATTAAACCATCAGGGGAACACACTCTCCTCACTAATACTGTTCACCTGTTTACATGTCCCGTGTGTATTAAACCATCAGGGGAACACACTCTCCTCACTTATACTGTTCACCTGGTAACATGTCCCATGTATATTAAACAATCAGGGGAATACATTCTCCTCACCTATACTGTTCACTTGGTAACATGTCCCGTGTGCATTAAACAATCAGGGGAACACACTCTCCTCACTTATACTGTTCACCTGGTAACATGTCCCATGTATATTAAACCATCAGGGGAACACACTCTCCTCACTTATACTGTTCACCTGGTAACATGTCCCGTGTGCATTAAACAATCAGGGGAACACACTCTCCTCACTTATACTGTTCACCTGGTAACATGTCCCATGTATATTAAACCATCAGGGGAACACACTCTCCTCACTTATACTGTTATCCTGGTAACATGCCCTGTGTGTATTAAACAATCAGGGGAACACACTCTCCTCACTTATACTGTTCACCTGGTAACATGTCCCATGTATATTAAACAATCAGGGGAACACACTCTCCTCACTAATACAGTTCTCCTGGTAACATGTCCCATGTATATTAAACAATCAGGGGAACACATTCTCCTCACTAATACAGTTCTCCAGGTAACATGTCCCATGTATATTAAACAATCATGAGAACACATTCTCCTCACTTATACTGTTCACTTGGTGTCATGTCCCGTTTATATTAAACCATCAGGGGAACACACTCTCCTCACTTATACTGTTCTCCTGGCAACATGTCCCGTGTGTATTAAACAATCAGGGGTACACCCTCTCCTCACTTCCACTGTTCACCTGGTAACATGTCCCATGTATATTAAACCATCAGGGGAACACACTCTCCTGACTTATACTGTTCATCTGGTAACATGTCCCGTCAGTATTAAACCATCAGGGGAACACACTCTCCTCACTTATACTGTTCACCTGGTAACATGTCGTTTGTATATTAAACCATCAGGGGAACACACTCTCCTCACTTATACTGTTCACCTGGTAACATGTCCCATGTGTATTAAACCATCAGGGGAACACACTCTCCTCAATTATACTGTTCACCTGGTGACATGTCCCGTGTGCTTTAAACAATCAGGGGAACACACTCTCCTCACTAATACTGTTCACCTGGTAACGTGTTCCGTGTGTATTCAACCATCAGGGGAACACACTCTCCTCACTGAGACTGTTCATCTGGTAAACTGTCCCGTGTGTATTCAACCATCAGGGGAACACACTCTCCTCACTTATCCTGTTCACCTGGCAACATGTCCCGTGTATATTAAACAATCAGGGGAACACATTCTCCTCACTTATACAGTTCTCTTGGTGACAAGTCCCGTGTATATTAAACCATCAGGGGAACACATTCTCCTCACTTACACAGTTCACTTGGTGACAAGTCCCGTGTATATTAAACAATCAGGGGAACACACTCTCCTCACTTATACTGTTCACCTGGTAACATGTCCCGTGCGTATTAAGCAATCGGGGGAACACACTCTCCTCACTTATACTGTTCATCTGGTAACATGTCCCGTTTATATTAAACCATCAGTGGACTTTTCACCTGGTAACATGTCCCAAGTATATTAAACAATCAGGGGAATACATTCTCCTCACCTATACTGTTCACCTGGTAACATGCCCTGTGTGTATTAAACAATCAGGGGAACACACTCTCCTCACTTATACTGTTCACCTGGTAACATGTCCCATGTATATCAAACCATCAGTGGAAGACACTCTCCTCACTTATACTGTTCACCTGGTAACATGTCCCATGTATATTAAACAATCAGGGGAATACATTCTCCTCACCTATACTGTTCACCTGGTAACATGCCCTGTGTGTATTAAACAATCAGGGGAACACACTCTCCTCACTTATACTGTTCACCTGGTAACATGCCCCATGTATATTAAACAATCAGGGGAACACATTCTCCTCACTTATACTGTTCACTTGGTAACATGTCCCATGTATATTAAACAATCAGGGGAACACACTCTCCTCACTAATACAGTTCTCCTGGTAACATGTCCCATGTATATTAAAGAATCAGGGGAACACATTCTCCTCACTAATACAGTTCTCCTGGTAACATGTCCCATGTATATTAAACAATCATGAGAACACATTCTCCTCACTTATACTGTTCACTTGGTGTCATGTCCCGTTTATATTAAACCATCAGGGGAACACACTCTCCTCACTTATACTGTTCTCCTGGCAACATGTCCCGTGTGTATTAAACAATCAGGGGTACACCCTCACCTCACTTCCACTATTCACCTGGTAACATGTCCCATGTATATTAAACCATCAGGGGAACACACTCTCCTGACTTATACTGTTCATCTGGTAACATGTCCCGTCAGTATTAAACCATCAGGGGAACACACTCTGCTCACTTATACTGTTCACCTGGTAACATGTCGTTTGTATATTAAACCATCAGGGGAACACACTCTCCTCACTTATACTGTTCTCTTGGTGACAAGTCCCGTGTATATTAAACCATCAGGGGAACACATTCTCCTCACTTATACAGTTCACTTGGTGACTAGTCCCGTGTATATTAAACAATCAGGGGAACACACTCTCCTCACTTATACTGTTCACCTGGTAACATGTCCCGTGCGTATTAAGCAATCGGGGGAACACATTCTCCTCACTTATACTGTTCATCTGGTAACATGTCCCGTGTATATTAAACCATCAGTGGACTTTTCACCTGGTAACATGTCCCAAGTGTATCAAACCATCAGTGGAAGACACTCTCCTCACTTATACTGTTCACCTGGTAACATGTCCCATGTATATTAAACAATCAGGGGAATACATTCTCCTCACCTATACTGTTCACTTGGTAACATGTCCCGTGTGCATTAAACAATCAGGGGAACACACTCTCCTCACTTATACTGTTCACCTGGTAACATGTCCCATGTAGATTAAACCATCAGGGGAACACACTCTCCTCACTTATACTGTTCACCTGGTAACATGCCCTGTGTGTATTAAACAATCAGGGGAACACACTCTCCTCACTTATACTGTTCACCTGGTAACATGCCCCATGTATATTAAACAATCAGGGGAACACATTCTCCTCACTTATACTGTTCACTTGGTAACATGTCCCATGTATATTAAACAATCAGGGGAACACACTCTCCTCACTAATACAGTTCTCCTGGTAACATGTCCCATGTATATTAAACAATCATGAGAACACATTCTCCTCACTTATACTGTTCACTTGGTGTCATGTCCCGTTTATATTAAACCATCAGGGGAACACACTCTCCTCACTTATACTGTTCTCCTGGCAACATGTCCCGTGTGTATTAAACAATCAGGGGTACACCCTCACCTCACTTCCACGATTCACCTGGTAACATGTCCCATGTATATTAAACCATCAGGGGAACACACTCTCCTGACTTATACTGTTCATCTGGTAACATGTCCCGTCAGTATTAAACCATCAGGGGAACACACTCTCCTCACTTCTACTGTTCACCTGGTAACATGTCGTTTGTATATTAAACCATCAGGGGAACACACTCTCCTCACTTATACTGTTCACCTGGTAACATGTCCCATGTGTATTAAACCATCAGGGGAACACACTCTCCTCAATTATACTGTTCACCTGGTAACGTGTCCCGTGTATATTAAACAATCAGGGGAACACACTCTCCTCACTGAGACTGTTCATCTGGTAACCTGTCCCGTGTGTATTAAACCATCAGGGGAACACACTCTCCTCAATTATACTGTTCACCTGGCAACATGTCCCGTGTATATTAAACAATCAGGGGAACACATTCTCCTCACTTATACAGTTCTCTTGGTGACAAGTCCCGTGTATATTAAACCATCAGGGGAACACACTCTCCTCACTTATACTGTTCAGCTGGTAACATGTCCCGTGCGTATTAAGCAATCGGGGGAACACATTCTCCTCACTTATACTGTTCATCTGGTAACATGTCCCGTGTATATTAAACCATCAGTGGACTTTTCACCTGGTAACATGTCCCATGTGTATCATACCATCAGTGGAACACACTCTCCTCACTTATACTGTTCACCTGGTCACATGTCCCGTGTATATTAAACAATCAGTGGACTTTTCACCTGGTAACATGTCCCGTATGTATTAAACCATCAGTGGAACACAATCTCCTCACTTCTCCTGTTCACCTGGTGACATGTCCCCTGAGTATTAAACCATCAGGGGAACACACTCTCCTCACTTATACTGTTCACCTGGTAACATGTCCCATGTGTATCAAACCATCAGTGGAACACATTCTCCTCACTTCTCCTGTTCACCTGGTGACATGTCCCCTGAGTATTAAACCATCAGGGGAACACACTCTCCTCACTTATACTGTTCACCTGGTAACATGTCCCGTGCGTATTAAACAATCAGGGGAACGCACTCTCCTCACTTATACTGTTCATCTGGTGACATGTCCCGTGCGTATTAAACAATCAGGGGAACGCACTCTCCTCACTTATACTGTTCATCTGGTAACATGTCCCTCGCGCATTAAACCATCAGGGGAACACACTCTCCTCACTAATACTTTTCACCTGGTAACATGTCCCGTGCGTATTAAACAATCAGGGGAACGCACTCTCCTCACTTATACTGTTCATCTGGTGACATGTCCCGTGCGTATTAAACAATCAGGGGAACACACTCTCCTCACTTATACTGTTCATCTGGTAACATGTCCCGTGTATATTAAAGCATCAGTGGACTTTTCACCTATTAACATGTCCCATGTGTATCAAACCATCAGTGGAACACACTCGCCTCACTTATACTGTTCACCTGGTAACATGTCCCGTGTGTATTAAACCATCAGTGGAACACACTCTCCTCACTTATACTGTTCACCTGGTAACATGTCCCGTGTGTATTAAACCATCAGGGGAACACACTCTCCTCACTTGTACTGTTCACCTGGTAACATGTCCCGTGTGTATTAAACCATCAGTGGAACACACTCTCCTCACTTATACTGTTCACCTGGTAACATGTCCCGTGAGTATTAAACCATCAGGTGAACACACTCTCCTCACTAATACTGTTCACCTGGTGATATGTCCCCCGTGTATTAAAACATCAGGGGAGCACACTCTCCTCACTTATACAGTTCACTTGGTGACATGTCCCGTGCGCATTAAACCATCACGGGAACACACTCTCCTCACTTATACTGTTCACCTGGTAACATGTCCCATGTATATTAAACCATCAGGGGAACACACTCTCCTCACTTATACTGTACACCTGGTAACATGTCCCATGTGTATTAAACCATCAGGGGAACACACTCTCCTCAATTATACTGTTCACCTGGTGACGTGTCCCGTGTGCTTTAAACAATCAGGGGAACACACTCTCCTCAATTATTCTGTTCACCTGGTAACATGTCCTGTGTATATTAAACAATCAGGGGAACACACTCTCCTCACTTATACATTCACCTGGTAACATGTCCTGTGTATATTAAACCATCAGGGGAACACACTCTCCTCACTGAGACTGTTCATATGGTAACCTGTCCTGTGTGTATTCAACCATCAGGGGAACACACTCTCCTCACTTACACTGTTCACCAGGTAACATGTCCCATGTATATTAAACCATCAGGGGAACACACTCTCCTCACTTATACTGTTCACCTGGCAACATGTCCCGTGTATATTAAACACTCAGGGGAACACATTCTCCTCACTTATACAGTTCTCTTGGTGACAAGTCCCGTGTATATTAAACCATCAGGGGAACACATTCTCCTCACTTATACAGTTCACTTGGTGACAAGTCCCGTGTATATTAAACCATCAGGGGAACACATTCTCCTCACTTATACAGTTCACTTGGTGACAAGTCCCGTGTATATTAAACCATCAGGGGAACACATTCTCCTCACTTATACAGTTCACTTGGTGACAAGTCCCGTGTATATTAAACAATCAGGGGAACACACTCTCCTCACTTATACTGTTCACCTGGTAACATGTCCCGTGCGTATTAAACAATCAGGGGAACACATTCTCCTCACTTATACTGTTCACCTGGTAACATGTCCCGTGCGTATTAAACAATCAGGGGAACACATTCTCCTCACTTATACTGTTCATCTGGTAACACGTCCCGTGTATATTAAACCATCAGTGGACTTTTCTCCTGGTAACATGTCCCATGTGTATCAAACCATCAGTGGAAGACACTCTCCTCACTTATACTGTTCACCTGGTAACATGTCCCATGTGTATTAAACCATCAGGGGAACACACTCTCCTCACTTATACTGTTCACCTGGTAACATGTCCCGTGCGCATTAAACCATCAGTGGAACACACTCTCCTCACTAATACTGTTCACCTGGTAACATGTCCTGTGTTTATTAAACCAACATGGGAACACACTCTCCTCACTAATACTGTTCACCTGGTAACATGTCCCGTATGTATTAAACCATCAGGGGAACACTCTCTCCTCACTAATACTTTTCACCTTGTGACATGTCCCGTGCGTATTAAACAATCAGGGGAACACACTCTCCTCACTTATACTGTTCATCTGGTAACATGTCCCATCTATATTAAAGCATCAGTGGACTTTTCGCCTGGTAACATGTCCCATGTGTATTAAACCATCAGGGGAACACACTCTCCTCACTTATAATGTTCACCTGGTGACATGTCCCCCGTGTATTAAAACATCAGGGGAGCACACTCTCCTCACTTATACAGTTCACTTGGTGACATGTCCCGAGCGCATTACACCATCACGGGAACACACTCTCCTCACTAATACTGTTCACCTGGTAACATGTCCTGTGTGCATTAAACCATCAGGAGAACATACTCTCCTCACTTATACTGTTCACCTGGTAGCATGCCCTGTGTGTATTAAACAATCAGGGGAACACACTCTCCTCACATATACTGTTCACCTGGTAACATGTCCCATGTATATTAAACCATCAGGGGAACACGCTCTCCTCACTTATACTGTACACCTCGTAACATGTCCCATGTGTATTAAACCATCAGGGGAACACACTCTCCTCAATTATACTGTTCACCTGGTGACGTGTCCCGTGTGCTTTAAACAATCAGGGGAACACACTCTCCTCACTAATACTGTTCACCTGCTAACATGTCCCGTGCATATTAAACAATCAGGGGAACACACTCTCCTCACTTATACATTCACCTGGTAACATGTCCTGTGTATATTAAACCATCAGGGGAACACACTCTCCTCACTGAGACTGTTCATCTGGTAACCTGTCCCGTGTGTATTCAACCATCAGGGGAACACACTCTCCTCACTTACACTGTTCACCTGGTAACATGTCCCATGTATATTAAACCATCAGGGGAACACACTCTCCTCACTTATACTGTTCACCTGGCAACATGTCCCGTGTATATTAAACAATCAGGGGAACACATTCTCCTCACTTATACAGTTCTCTTGGTGACAAGTCCCGTGTATATTAAACCATCAGGGGAACACATTCTCCTCACTTATACAGTTCACTTGGTGACAAGTCCCGTGTATATTAAACCATCAGGGGAACACATTCTCCTCACTTATACAGTTCACTTGGTGACAAGTCCCGTGTATATTAAACCATCAGGGGAACACATTCTCCTCACTTATACAGTTCACTTGGTGACAAGTCAATGTATATTAAACAATCAGGGGAACACACTCTCCTCACTTATACTGTTCACCTGGTAACATGTCCCGTGCGTATTAAACAATCAGGGGAACACATTCTCCTCACTTATACTGTTCATCTGGTAACACGTCCCGTGTATATTAAACCATCAGGGGAACACACTCTCCTCACTTATACTGTTCACCTGGTTCCTTGTCCTGTGTTTATTAAACCAACATGGGAACACACTCTGCTCACTAATACTGTTCACCTGGTAACATGTCCCATGTGTATTAAACCATCAGGGGAACACACTCTCCTCACTTATGCTGTTCACCTGGTTCCTTGTCCTGTGTTTATTAAACCAACATGGGAACACACTCTGCTCACTAATACTGTTCACCTGGAAACATGCCCTGTGTGCATTAAACCATCAGGGGAACACACTCTCCTCACTAATACTGTTCACCTGGTAACATGTCCCGTGCGCATTAAACCATCAGTGGAACACACTCTCCTCACTAACACTGTTCACCTGGTTCCTTGTCCTGTGTTTATTAAACCAACATGGGAACACACTCTGCTCACTAATACTGTTCACCTGGAAACATGCCCTGTGTGCATTAAACCATCAGGGGAACACACTCTCCTCACTAATACTGTTCACCTGGTAACATGTCCCGTGCGTATTAAACCATCAGGGGAACACACTCTCCTCACTTATACTGTTCACCTGGTAACATGTCCCGTGCGTATTAAACAATCAGGGGAACACATTCTCCTCACTTATACTGTTCATCTGGTAACACGTCCCGTGTATATTAAACCATCAGTGGACTTTTCACCTGGTAACATGTCCCATGTGTATCAAACCATCAGTGGAACACACTCTCCTCACTTATACTGTTCAACTGGTGACACGTCCCGTGTATATTAAACCATCAGTGGACTTTTCACCTGGTAACATGTCCCATGTGTATCAAACCATCAGTGGAACACACTCTCCTCACTAATACTTTTCACCTGGTAACATGTCCCGTATGTATTAAACCATCAGGGGAACACACTCTCCTCACTAATGCTTTTCACCTTGTGACATGTCCCGTGCGTATTAAACCATCAGGGGAACACACTCTCCTCACTTATACTGTTCACCTGGTGACATGTCCCGTGCGTATTAAACAATCAGTGGAACACACTCTCCTCACTTATACTGTTCATCTGGTAACATGTCCCGTCTATATTAAAGCATCAGTGGACTTTTCACCTGGTAACATGTCCCATGTGTATCAAACCATCAGTGGAACACACTCTCCTCACTTATACTGTTCACCTGGTAACATGTCCCGTGAGTATTAAACCATCAGTGGAACACACTCTCCTCACTTATACTGTTCACCTGGTAACATGTTCCGTGTGTATTAAACCATCAGGGGAACACACTCTCCTCACTTATACTGTTCACCTGGTAACATGCCCCGTGCGTATTAAACCATCAGGGGAACACACTCTCCTCACTAATATTGTTCACCTGGTAACATGTCCCATGTATATTAAAGCATCAGTGGACTTTTCACCTGGTAACATGTCCCATGTGTATCAAACCATCAGTGGAACACACTCTCCTCACTTATACTGTTCACCTGGTAACATGTCCCGTGTGTATTAAACCATCAGTGGAACACACTCTCCTCACTTATACTGTTCACCTGGTAACATGTTCCGTGTGTATTAAACCATCAGGGGAACACACTCTCCTCACTTATACTGTTCACCTGGTAACATATCCCATGCATATTAAACCATCAGGGGAACACACTCTCCTCACTTATAATGTTCACCTGGTAACATGTCCCGTGCGCATTAAAACATCAGTGGAACACACTCTCCTCACTAATACTGTTCACCTGGTAACATGTCCCGTGCGTATTAAACAATCAGGGGAACACACTCTCCTCAATTATACTGTTCACCTGGTAACATGTCCCGTGTGTATTAAACCATCAGTGGAACACACTCTCCTCACTTATACTGTTCACCTGGTAACATGTCCCGTGTGTATTAAACCATCAGGGGAACACACTCTCCTCACTTATACTGTTCACCTGGTAACATGTCCCGTGTGTATTACACAATCAGGGGAACTCACTCTCCTCACTTATACTGTTCACCTGGTAACATGTCCCGTGCGTATTAAACAAACAGGGGAACACATTCTCCTCACTTATACTGTTCACCTGTTGACATGTCCCGTGCGTATTAAACAATCATCGGAACATACTCTCCTCACTTTTACTGTTCACCTGTTTACATGTCCTGTGTATATTATACCATCAGGGGAACACACTCTCCTCACTTATACTGTTCACCTGGTGACATGTCCCGTGTGTATAAAAGAATCAGGGGAACACACTCTCCTCACTTATACGGTTCACCTGGTAACATGTCCCGTGTATATTAAACAATTAGGGGAACACACTCTCCTCACTTATAATGTTCGCCTGGAAACATGTCCCGTGTATATTCAACAATCAGGGGAACACACACTCCTCACTTATAATGTTCGCCTGGAAACATGTCCCGTGTATATTAAACCATCAGGGGAACACACTCACCTCACTTATACTGTTCACCTGGTAACATGTCCCGGGTATATTAAACCCTCAGGGGAACACACTCTCCTCACTTATACTGTTCACCTGGGAACATGTTACGTGTATATTAAACCATCAGGGGAACACACTCTCCTCATATATACTGTTCACCTGGTAACATGTCCCGTGTATATTAAACCATCAGGGGAACACACTCACCTCACTTATGCAGTTCAGCTGGCAACATGTCCCGTGTATATTAAACCATCAGGGGAACACACTCTCCTCACTTATACTGTTCACCTGGTGACATGTCCCGTGTGTGTTGAACAATCAGGGAACACACTCTCCTCAATTATACTGTTCACCTGGTGAAATGTCCCGTGTGTATTAAACCATCAGGGGAACACACTCTCCTCACTTATACTGTTCACCTGGTAACATGTCCTGTGTGTATTAAACCATCAGGGGAACACACTCTCCTCACTTATACTGTTCACCTGTTGACATGTCCCGTGCGTATTAAACAATCATCGGAACATACTCTCCTCACTTATACTGTTCACCTGTTTACATGTCCCGTGTATATTAAACCATCAGGGGAACAAACTCTCCTCACTTATACTGTTCACCTGTTGACATGTCCCGTCAGTATTATACCATCAGGGGAACACACTCTCCTCACTTATACTGTTCACCTGGTGACATGTCCCGTCAGTATTATACCATCAGGGGAACACACTCTCCTCACTTATACTGTTCACCTGCTGACATGTCCCGTGTGTAATAAACCATCAGGGGAACACACTCTCCTCACTTATAATGTTCACCTGGTAACATGTCCCGTGTATATTAAACCATCAGGGGAACACACTCTCCTCACTTATACTGTTCACCTGCTGACATGACCCGTGTGTATTAAACCATCAGGGGAACACACTCTCCTCACTTATACTGTTCATCTGTTGACATGTCCCGTGCGTATTAAACCATCAGGGGAACTCACTCTCCTCACTTATACTGTTCACCTGGTAACATGTCCCGTGTATATTAAACCATCAGGGGAACACACTCTCCTCACTTATACTGTTCACCTGCTGACATGTCCCGTGTGTATTAAACCATCAGGGGAACACACTCTCCTCACTTATACTGTTCACCTGCTGACATGTCCCGTGTGTATTAAACAATCAGGGGAACACAATCTCCTCACTTCTTCTGTTCACCTGGTAACATGTCCCATGTATTTTAAACCATCAGGGGAACTCCCTATCCTCACTAATATTGTTCACTTGGTAACATGTCCCGTGTGAATTAAACAATCAGGGGAACACACTCTCCTCACTTATACTGTTCACCTGGTGACATGTCCCGTGTGTATTAAACAATCAGGGGAACACACTCTCCTCACTTATACTGTTCACTTGGTAACATGTCCTGTGTATACTAAACCATCATGGGAACACACTCTCCTCACTTAAACTTTTCACCTGTTGAAATGTCCCTTGTGTATTAAACCATCAGGGGAACACACTCTCCTCACTTATACTGTTCACCTGGTGACATGTCCCATGTATATTAAACAATCAAGGGAACACACTCTCCTCACTTATACTGTTCTCCTGGTAACATGTCCCGTGTATATTAAACCATCAGGGGAACACACTCTCCTGACTTATACTGTTCACCTGGTAACATGTCCCGTGTATATTAAACCATCAGGGGAACACACTCTCCTCACTTATACTGTTCACCTGGTAACATGTCCCGTGTATATTAAACCATCAGGGGAACACACTCTCCTGACTTATACTGTTCACCTGGTATAATGTCCCGTGTATATTAAACCATCAGGGGAACACACTCTCCTCACTTATACTGTTCACCTGGTAACATGTCCCGTGTATATTAAACCATCAGGGGAACACACTCTCCTGACTTATACTGTTCACCTGGTAACATGTCCCGTGTATATTAAACCATCAGGGGAACACACTCTCCTCACTTATACTGTTCACCTGGTGACATGTCCCGTCAGTATTATACCATCAGGGGAACACACTCTCCTCACTTATACTGTTCACCTGCTGACATGTCCCGTGTGTAATAAACCATCAGGGGAACACACTCTCCTCACTTATAATGTTCACCTGGTAACATGTCCCGTGTATATTAAACCATCAGGGGAACACACTCTCCTCACTTATACTGTTCACCTGCTGACATGACCCGTGTGTATTAAACCATCAGGGGAACACACTCTCCTCACTTATACTGTTCATCTGTTGACATGTCCCGTGCGTATTAAACCATCAGGGGAACTCACTCTCCTCACTTATACTGTTCACCTGGTAACATGTCCCGTGTATATTAAACCATCAGGGGAACACACTCTCCTCACTTATACTGTTCACCTGCTGACATGTCCCGTGTGTATTAAACCATCAGGGGAACACACTCTCCTCACTTATACTGTTCACCTGCTGACATGTCCCGTGTGTATTAAACAATCAGGGGAACACAATCTCCTCACTTCTTCTGTTCACCTGGTAACATGTCCCATGTATTTTAAACCATCAGGGGAACTCCCTATCCTCACTAATATTGTTCACTTGGTAACATGTCCCGTGTGAATTAAACAATCAGGGGAACACACTCTCCTCACTTATACTGTTCACCTGGTGACATGTCCCGTGTGTATTAAACAATCAGGGGAACACACTCTCCTCACTTATACTGTTCACTTGGTAACATGTCCTGTGTATACTAAACCATCATGGGAACACACTCTCCTCACTTAAACTTTTCACCTGTTGAAATGTCCCTTGTGTATTAAACCATCAGGGGAACACACTCTCCTCACTTATACTGTTCACCTGGTGACATGTCCCATGTATATTAAACAATCAAGGGAACACACTCTCCTCACTTATACTGTTCTCCTGGTAACATGTCCCGTGTATATTAAACCATCAGGGGAACACACTCTCCTGACTTATACTGTTCACCTGGTAACATGTCCCGTGTATATTAAACCATCAGGGGAACACACTCTCCTCACTTATACTGTTCACCTGGTAACATGTCCCGTGTATATTAAACCATCAGGGGAACACACTCTCCTGACTTATACTGTTCACCTGGTAACATGTCCCGTGTATATTAAACCATCAGGGGAACACACTCTCCTCACTTATACTGTTCACCTGGTAACATGTCCCGTGTATATTAAACCATCAGGGGCACACACTCTCCTCACTTAAACTGTTCCGCTGGTAACATGTCCCGCGTGCATTAAACAATCAGGGGAACACACTCTCCTCACTTATACTGTTCACCTGGTAACATGTCCCGTGTATATTAAACCATCAGGGGAACACACTCTCCTCACTTATACTGTTCACCTGGTAACATGTCCCGTGCATATTAAACCATCAGGGGCACACACTCTCCTCACTTTAACTGTTCCGCTGGTAACATGTCCCGCGTGCATTAAACAATCAGGGGAACACACTCTCCTCACTTATACTGTTCACCTGGTAAAATGTCCTGTGTGCATTAAACCATCAGGAGAACACACTCTCCTCACTTATACAGTTCACTTGGTGACATGTCCCGTGCGTATTAAACCATCAGGTGAACACAATCTCCTCACTTATACTGTTCACCTGGTAACATGTCCCGTGTATATTAAACCATCAGGGGAACACACTGTCCTCACTTATACTGTTCACCTGGTAACATGTCCCGTGTATATTAAAACATCAGGGGAACACATTCTCCTCACTTATACTGTTCACCTGGTAACATGTCCCGTGTATGTTAAACAATCAGGGGAACACTCTCTCCTCACTTATAATGTTCACCTGATAACATGTCCCGTGTGCATTAAACAATCAGGGGAACACACTCTCCTCACTTATACTGTTCACCTGGTAAAATGTCCTGTGTGCATTAAACCATCAGGAGAACACACTCTCCTCACTTATACTGTTCACCTGGTAAAATGTCCTGTGTGCATTAAACCATCAGGAGAACACACTCTCCTCACTTATACAGTTCACTTGGTGACATGTCCCGTGCGTATTAAACCATCAGGTGAACACAATCTCCTCACTTATACTGTTCATCTGGTAACATGTCCCGTGTATATTAAACCATCAGGGGAACACACTGTCCTCACTTATACTGTTCAACTGGTAACATGTCCCGTGTATATTAAAACATCAGTGGAACACACTCTCCTCACTTATACTGTTCACCTGGTAACATGTCCCGTGTATGTTAAACAATCAGGGGAACACACTCTCCTCACCTATACTGTTCACCTGGTAACATGTCCTGTGTATATTAAACCATCAGGGGAACACACTCTCCTCACTTATAATGTTCACCTGATAACATGTCCCGTGTGCATTAAACAATCAGGGGAACACACTCTCCTCACTTATACTGTTCACCTGGTAACATGTCCCGTGTATGTTAAACAATCAGGGGAACACACTCTCCTCACCTATACTGTTCACCTGGTAACATGTCCTGTGTATATTAAACCATCAGGGGAACACACTCTCCTCACTTATAATGTTCACCTGATAACATGTCCCGTGTGCATTAAACAATCAGGGGAACACACTCTCCTCACTTATACTGTTCACCTGATAACATGTCCCGTGTGTATTAAAGCATCAGGGGAACACACTCTCCTCACTTATACTGTTCACCTGGTAACATGTCCGGTGTATATTAAACCATCAGGGGAATACACTCTCCTCACTTATACTGTTCACCTGATTACATGTCCCGTGTGTATTAAACAATCAGGGGAACACACTCTCCTCACTTATACTGTTCACCTGATAACATGTCCCGTGTGTATTAAAGCATCAGGGGAACACATTCTCCTCACTTATACTGTTCACCTGATTACATGTCCCGTGTGTATTAAAGCATCAGGGGAACACACTCTCCTCACTTATCCTGTTCACCTGGTAACATGCCCTGTGTATATTAAACCATCAGGGGAACACACTCTATTCACTTATACTGTTCACCTGGTAACATGTCCCGTGTGTATTCAACCATCAGTGGAACACACTCTCCTCACTTATACTCTTCAACTGGTAACATTTCCCGTTAATATTAAACCATCAGAGGAACACACTCTCCTCACTTATACTGTTCACCTGGTAACATGTCCCGTGTATATTAAACCATCAGGGGAACACTCTCTCCTCACTTATACTGTTCACCTGGTAAAATGTCCTGTGTGCATTAAGACATCAGGGGAACACACTCTCCTCACTTATACAGTTCACTTGGTGACATGTCCCGTGTATATTAAAGCATCAGAAAACAAACTCTCCTCATTTATACTGTTCACCTGGTAACATGTCCCGTGTATATTAAACCATCAGGTGAACAAACTCTCCTCACTTCTACTGTTCATCTGGTAACATGTCCCGTGTATATTAAACCATCAGGGGAACACACTCTCCTCACTTATGCTGTTCACCTGGTAACATGTCCCGTGTATATTAAACCATCAGGGGAACACACTCTCCTCACTTATGCTGTTCACCTGGTAACATGTCCCGTGTATATTAAACCATCAGGGGAACACACTCTCCTCACTTATGCTGTTCACCTGGTAACATGTCCTGTGTATATTAAACCATCAGCGGAACACACTCTCCTCAATTATACTGTTCATCTGGTAACATGTCCCGTGCGTGTTAAACCATCAAGGGAACACACTCTCCTCACTTATACTGTTCAGCTGGTAACATGTCCCGTGTATATTAAACCATCAGGGGAACACACTCTCCTCACTAACCCTGTTCACCTGGTGACATGTCCCGGGTATATTAAAACATCAGGGGAACACACTCTCCTCACTTATACTGTTCACCTGGTGACATGTCCCGTGTGTATTAAACCATCAGGGGAACACACTCCCCTCACTTATACTGTTCACCTGGTGACATGTCCCGTGTGTATTAAACAATCAGGGGATCACACTCTCCTCAATTACACTGTTCACCTGCTGACATGTCCCGGGTATATTAAAACATCAGGGGAACACACTCTCCTCACTTATCCTGTTCACCTGGTAACATGTCCCGTGAGCATTAAACAATCTGGGGAAGACACTCTCCTCACTTATACTGTTCACCTGGTGACATGTCCCGTGTATATTAAACCATCAGGGGAACACACTCTCCTCACTTATACTGTTCACCTGGTAACATGTCCTGTGTGCATTAAACCATCAGAGGAACACACTCTCCTCACTTCTACTGTTCATCTGGTAACATGTCCCGTCAGTATTAAACCATCAGGGGAACACACTCTCCTCACTTATACTGTTCACCTGGTGACATGTCCCGTGTGTATTAAACAATCAGGGGAACACACTCTCCTCACTTATACTGTTGACCTGGTGACATGTCCCGTGTGTATTAAACAATCAGGGGAACACATTCTCCTCACTTATACTGTTCACCTGGTAACATGTCCAGTGTATATTAAACCATCAGGGGAATACACTCTCCTCACTTATACTGTTCATCTGGAAACATGTCCTGTGAATATTAAACCATCAGGGGAAAGCACTCTCCTCACTTAGACTTTTCTCCTGGTAACATGTCCCGTGCGTATTAAACCATCAGGGGAACACACTCTCCTCACTTATACTGTTCATCTGGTAACATGTCCCGTCAGTATTAAACCATCAGTGGAACACTCTCTCCTCACTTATACTGTTCACCTGGTAACATGTCCTGTTTGCATTCAACCATCAGGGGAACACACTCTCCTCACTTATACTGTTCATCTGGTAACATGTCCCGTCAGTATTAAACCATCAGTGGAACACTCTCTCCTCACTTATACTGTTCAGCTGGTAACATATCCTGTGTGTATTAAACCATCAGGGGCACACACTCTCCTCACTGAGACTGTTTATCTGGTAACATGTCCCGTCAGTATTAAACCATCAGGAGAACACATTCTCCTCACTTATACTGTTCACCTGGAAACATGTCACGTGAATATTAAACCATCAGGGGAAAGCACTCTGCTCACTTAGACTTTTCTCTTTTTAACATATCCCGTGCGTATTAAACAAACAGGGGAACACATTCTCTTCACTTATACTGTTGACCTGGTAACATGTCCCGTGTGTATTAAACAATCAGGGGAACACATTATCCTCACGTTTTCTGTTCACTTGGTAACATGTCCCATGCGTATTAAACAAACAGGGGAACACATTCTCCTCACTTACACGGTTCACCTGGTAACATGTCCCGAGCGTGTTAAACAATCTGGGTACACACTCTCCTCACTAATACTGTTCACCTGGTAACATGTCCTGTGTATATTAAACCATCAATGGAACACACTGTCCTCACTTATACTGTTCACCTGGTAACATGTCCTGTGTATATTAAAACATCAGGGGAACAGACTCTCCTCACTTACACTGTTCACCTGGTAACATGTCCCGTGTATATTAAACGATCAGGGGAAAACACTCATCTCACTTATACTGTTCACCTGGTCACATGTGCCGTGTATATTAATCCATCAGGGGAACACACTCTCCTCACTTATACTGTTCACCGGGTAACATGTCCCGTGTATATTAAACCATCAGGGAAACACACTCTCCTCACTTATACTGTTCATCTGGTAACATGTCCCGTCAGTATTAAACCATCAGGGGAACACACTCTCCTCACTTATACTGTTCACCTGGTAACATGTCCTTTGAATATTTAACCATCAGGGGAAAACATTCTGCTCACTTATCCTGTTCACATGGTGACATGTGCCGTGTGTATTAAACAATCAGGGGAACACACTCTCCTCACTTATGCAGTTCACCCGGTGAAATGTCCCGTGTGTATTAAACAATCAGGGGAACACACTGTCCTCACTTATACTGTTCACCTGGTAACATGTCCCGTGTATATTAAACCATCAGGGGAACACACTCTCCTCACTTGTACTGTTCACCTGGGAACATGTGCCGTGTATATTAAACCATCAGGGGAACACACTCTCCTCACTTATACTGTTCAGCTGGTAACATGTCCCGTGTATATTAAACCATCAGGGGAACACACTCTCCTGACTTATCCTGTTCACCTGGTGACATGTCCCGTCAGTTTTCAAACAATCAGGGGAACACACTCTCCTCACTTATACTGTTCACCTGGCAATATGTCCCGTGTATATTAAACCATCAGGGGAACACACTCTCCTCACTTATACTGTTCACCTGGTAACATGTCCCGTGTGTATTAAACAATCAGGGGATCACACTCTCCTCACTTATACTGTTCACCTGGCAACATGTCCCGTGTGTATTAAACAATCAGGGGAACACACTCTCCTCACTTATACTGTTCACCTGGCAACATGTCCCGTGAGTATTAAACAATCAGGGGAACACACTCTCCTCACTTATACTGTTCACCTGATAGCATGTCCAGTGTATATTAAACCATCAGGGGAACACACTCTCCTCACATATACTGTTCACCTGGCAACATGTCCCGTGCGTGTTAAACCATCAGGGGAACACACTCTCCTCACTTATACTGTTCACCTGGAAACATGTCCCGTGAATATTAAACCATCAGGGGAAAGCACTCTCCTCACTTAGACTTTTCTCCTGGTAACATGCCCTGTGTGTATTAAACAATCAGGGGAACACACTCTCCTCACTGAGACTGTTCATCTGGTAACATGTCCCGTCAGTATTAAACCATCAGGGGAAAACACTCTCCTCACTTATACAGTTCACTTGGTGACATGTCCCGTGTGTATTAAACCATCAGGGGAAAGCACTCTCCTCACTTAGACTTTTCTCTTAGCAACATATCCCGTGTATATTAAACCATCAGGAGAACACACTCTCCTCACTTACACTGTTCACCTGGAAACATGTCCCGTGAATATTAAACAATCAGGGGAAAGCACTCTCCTCACTTATACTGTTCACCTGGTAACATGTCCCGTGCGTATTAAACAAACAGGGGAACACATTCTCCTCACTTATACTGTTCACCTGGTAACATGTCCCGTGTGTATTAAACAATCAGGGGAACACATTCCCCTCACTTATCCTGTTCACTTGGTAACATGTCCCTTGCGTATTAAAAAAAAAGGAGAACACATTCTCCTCACTTATACTGTTCATCTGGTAACATGTCCCGTGCGTATTAAACAATCAGGGGAACACACTCTCCTCACTTATACTGTTCACCTGGTAACATGTCCTGTGCATATTAAAACGTCAGGGGAACACACTCTCCTCACTTATACTGTTCAACTGCTAACATGCCCTGTGTATATTAAACCATCAGGGGAACAAAATCTCCTCACTTATACTGTTCACCTGGTAACATGTCCCGTGTGTATTAAACAATCAGGGAAACACACTCTCCTCACTTATACTGTTCACCTGGTAACATATCCCGTGTATATAAAACCATCAGGGGAACACACTCTCCTCACTTACACAGTTCACCTGGTAAAATGTCCTGTGTGCATTAAACCATCAGGGGAACACACTCTCCTCACTTATACTGTTCACCTGGTAACATAGCCCGTGTATTTAAAACCATCAGGGGAACACACTCTCGTCACTTACACAGTTCACCTGGTAAAATGTCCTGTGTGCATTAAACCATCAGGGGAACAAACTCTCCTCACTTATACAGTTCACTTGGTGACATGTCCCGTCAGTATTAAACCATCAGGGGAACACACTCTCCTCACTTATACTGTTCACCTGGTAACATGTCCTTTGAATATTTAACCATCAGTGGAAAACATTCTGCTCACTTATACTGTTCACATGGTGACATGTCCCGTGTGTATTAAACAATCAGGGGAACACACTCTCCTCACTTATACTGTTCACCCGGTGACATGTCCCGTGTGTATTAAACAATCAGGGGAACACACTCTCCTCAATTATACTGTTCACCTGGTAACATGTCCCGTGTATATTAAACCATCAGGGGAACACACTCTCCTCACTTATACTGTTCACCTGGTAACATGTCCCGGGTATATTACAACATCTGGGGAACACACTCTTCTCACTTATACTGTTCACCTGGTAACATGTCCCGTGTGTGTAAAACCATCAGGGGAACACACTCTCCTCACTTATACTTTTCACCTGGTAACATGTCCCGTGAGTATTAAACAATCTGGGGAACACACTCTCCTCACTTATACTGTTCACCTGGTGACATGTCCCGTCTGTATTAACCCATCAGGTGAACACACTCGCCTCACTTATGCTGTTCATCTGGTAACATGTCCCGTGAATATTAAACCATCAGGGGAACACACTCTCCTCACTTATACTGTTCACCTGGTAACATGTCCCGTGTATATTAAAACATCAGGGGAACACACTCTCCTCACTTATACTGTTCAGCTGGTAACATGTCCCGTGCGTGTTAAACCATCAGGGGAACACATTCTCCTCACTTATACTGTTCACCTGGTAACATGTCCCGTGCGTGTTCAACCATCAGGGGAACACACTCTCCTCACATATACTGTTCCCCTGGTGAAATGTCCCGTGTGTATTAAACCATCAGGGGAACACACTCTCCTCACATATGCTGTTCACCTGGTGAAATGTCCCTTGTGTATTAAACAATCAGGGGATCACACTCTCCTCACTTATACTGTTCACCTGGTAACATGTCCCGGGTATATTAAACCATCAGCGGAACACACTCTCCTCACTTATACTGTTCAACTGGTAACATGCCCTGTGTATATTAAACCATCAGGGGAACACACTCTCCTCACTTATACTGTTCACCTGGTAACATGTCCCGTGTATATTAAACCATCAGGGGAACACACTCCTCCTCATTTATACTGTTCATCTGGTAACATGTCCCGTCAATATTAAACCATCAGGGGAACACACTCCCCTCACTTATACTGTTCACATGGTGACATGTCCCGTGTGTATTAAACAATCAGGGGAACAAACTCTCCTCACTTATACAGTTCACCCGGTGACATGTCCCGTGTGTATTAAACAATCAGGGGAACACACTCTCCTCACTTATACTGTTCACCTGGTGACATGTCCCGTGCGTGTTAAACCATCAAGGGAACACACTCTCCTCACTTATACTGTTCAGCTGGTAACATGTCCCGTGTATATTAAACCATCAGGGGAACACACTCTCCTCACTTATACTGTTCACCTGGTGACATGTCCCGTGTATATTAAACCATCAGGGGAACACACTCTCCTCACTTATACTGTTCACCTGGTAACATGTCCCCTGTATATTAAACCATCAGGGGAACACACTCTCCTCACTTATACTGTTCACTTGGTGACACGTCCCGTGAGCATTAAACAATCTGGGGAAGACACTCTCCTCACTTATACTGTTCACCTGGTGACATGTCCCGTGTATATTAAACCATCAGGGGAACACACTCTCCTCACTTATACTGTTCACCTGGTAACATGTCCTGTGTGCATTAAACCATCAGAGGAACACACTCTCCTCACTTATACTGTTCACCTGGTGACATGTCCCGTGTGTATTAAACAATCAGGGGAACACACTCTCCTCACTTATACTGTTCACCTGGTAACATGTCCCGTGAGTATTAAACAATCAGGGGAACACACTCTCCTCACTTATACTGTTCACCTGGTAACACGTCCAGTGTATATTAAACCATCAGGGGAATACACTCTCCTCACTTATACTGTTCACCTGGAAACATGTCCTGTGAATATTAAACCATCAGGGGAAAGCACTCTCCTCACTTAGACTTTTCTCCTGGTAACATGTCCCGTGCGTATTAAACCATCAGGGGAACACACTCTCCTCACTTATACTGTTCTCCTGGTAACATGTCTCGTGTGTATTAAACAATCAGGGGAACACATTCTCCTCACTTATACTGTTCACCTGGTAACATGTCCCGTGTGTATTAAACAATCAGGGGAACACACTCTCCTCACTTATACTGTTCACCTGGTAACATGTCCCGTGAGTATTAAACAATCAGGGGAACACACTCTCCTCACTTATACTGTTCACCTGGTAACATGTCCAGTGTATATTAAACCATCAGGGGAATACACTCTCCTCACTTATACTGTTCACCTGGAAACATGTCCTGTGAATATTAAACCATCAGGGGAAAGCACTCTCCTCACTTAGACTTTTCTCCTGGTAACATGTCCCGTGCGTATTAAACCATCAGGGGAACACACTCTCCTCACTTATACTGTTCATCTGGTAACATGTCCCGTCAGTATTAAACCATCAGTGGAACACTCTCTCCTCACTTATACTGTTCACCTGGTAACATGTCCCGTCAGTATTAAACCATCAGTGGAACACTCTCTCCTCACTTATACTGTTCAGCTGGTAACATATCCTGTGTGTATTATACCATCAGGGGCACACACTCTCCTCACTGAGACTGTTTATCTGGTAACATGTCCCGTCAGTATTAAACCATCAGGAGAACACATTCTCCTCACTTATACTGTTCACCTGGAAACATGTCACGTGAATATTAAACCATCAGGGGAAAGCACTCTGCTCACTTAGACTTTTCTCTTTTTAACATATCCCGTGCGTATTAAACAAACAGGGGAACACATTCTCCTCACTTATACTGTTGACCTGGTAACATGTCCCGTGTGTATTAAACAATCAGGGGAACACATTATCCTCACGTTTTCTGTTCACTTGGTAACATGTCCCGTGCGTATTAAACAAACAGGGGAACACATTCTCCTCACTTACACGGTTCACCTGGTAACATGTCCCGAGCGTATTAAACAATCTGGGTACACACTCTCCTCACTAATACTGTTCACCTGGTAATATGTCCTGTGTATATTAAACCATCAATGGAACACACTGTCCTCACTTATACTGTTCACCTGGTAACATGTCCTGTGTATATTAAAACATCAGGGGAACAGACTCTCCTCACTTACACTGTTCACCTGGTAACATGTCCCGTGTATATTAAACGATCAGGGGAAAACACTCATCTCACTTATACTGTTCACCTGGTCACATGTCCCGTGTATATTAATCCATCAGGGGAACACACTCTCCTCACTTATACTGTTCACCGGGTAACATGTCCCGTGTATATTAAACCATCAGGGAAACACACATTCCTCACTTATACTGTTCATCTGGTAACATGTCCCGTCAGTATTAAACCATCAGGGGAACACACTCTCCTCACTTATACTGTTCACCTGGTAACATGTCCTTTGAATATTTAACCATCAGGGGAAAACATTCTGCTCACTTATCCTGTTCACATGGTGACATGTGCCGTGTGTATTAAACAATCAGGGGAACACACTCTCCTCACTTATACAGTTCACCCGGTGAAATGTCCCGTGTGTATTAAACAATCAGGGGAACACACTCTCCTCACTTATACTGTTAACATGGTAACATGTCCCGTGTATATTAAACCATCAGGGGAACACACTCTCCTCACTTATACTGTTCACCTGGGAACATGTGCCGTGTATATTAAACCATCAGGGGAACACACTCTCCTCACTTATACTGTTCAGCTGGTAACATGTCCCGTGTATATTAAACCATCAGGGGAACACACTCTCCTCACTTATACTGTTCACCTGGCAACATGTCCCGTGAGTATTAAACAATCAGGGGAACACACTCTCCTCACTTATACTGTTCACCTGGTGACATGTCCCGTGTGTATTAAACAATCAGGGGAACACACTCTCCTCACTTATACTGTTCACCTGGTGACATGTCCCGTGTGTATTAAACCGTCAGGGGAACACACTCTCCTCACTTATACTGTTCACCTGGTAACATGTCCCGTGTGTATTAAACAATCAGGGGATCACACTCTCCTCACTTATACTGTTCACCTGGTAACATGTCCCGTGAGTATTAAACAATCAGGGGAACACACTCTCCTCACTTATACTGTTCATCTGGTAACATGTCCCGTGAGTATTAAACAATCAGGGGAACACACTCTCCTCACTTATACTGTTCACCTGGTAACATGTCCCGTGTGTATTAAACAATCAGGGGAACACACTCTCCTCACTTATACTGTTCATCTGGTAACATGTCCCGTGAGTATTAAACAATCAGGGGAACACACTCTCCTCACTTATACTGTTCAACTGGTAACATGTCCCGTGTGTATTAAACAATCAGAGGAACACACTCTCCTCACTTATACTGTTCACCTGGTAACATGTCCCGGGCTTGTTAAACCATCAGGGGAACACACTCTCCTCACATATACTGCTCACCTGGCAACATGTCCCGTGAGTATTAAACCATCAGCGGAACACACTCTCCTCACTTATACTGTTCACCTGGTAATATGTCCTGTGTGTATTAAACAATCAGGGGAACACACTCTCCTCACTTCTCCTGTTCACCTGGTATAATGTCCCGTGCGTGTTAAACCATCAGGGGAACACACTCTCCTCATTTATACTGTTCACCTGGCAACATGTCCCGTGAGTATTAAACAATCAGGGGAACACACTCTCCTCACTTATACTGTTCACCTGGTAACATGTCCCGTGCGTGTTAAACCATCAGGGGAACACACTCTCCTCACTTATACTGTTCACCTGGCAACATGTCCCGTGAGTATTAAACAATCAGGGGAACACACTCTCCTCACTTATACTGTTCACCTGGTGACATGTCCCGTGTGTATTAAACAATCAGGGGAACAGTCTCTCCTCACTTATACTGTTCACCTGGTAACATGTACCTTGTATATTAAACCATCAGGGGAACACACTCTCCTCACTTAGACTGTTCACCTGGTAACATGTCCCCTGTATATTAAACCATCAGGGGAACACACTCTCCTCACGTATACTGTTCAGCTGGTAACATGTACCTTGTATATTAAACCATCAGGGGAACACACTCTCCTCAATTATACATTTCACTTGGTGACATGTCCTGTGTATATTAAACCATCAGGGGAACACATCTCCTCAATTATACATTTCACTTGGTGACATGTCCTGTGTATATTAAACCATCAGGGGAACACACTCTCCTCACTTATACTGTTCACCTGGTAACATGTCCCGTGTACATTAAACCATCAGGGGAACACACTCTCCTCACTTATACTGTTCACCAGGTGACATGTACCGTGTGTATTAAACCATCAGGGGAACACACTCTCCTCACTTATACTGTTCACCTGGCAACATGTCCCGTGAGTATTAAACAATCAGGGGAACACACTCTCCTCACTTATACTGTTCACCTGGTAACATGTCCCGTGCGTGATAAACCATCAGGGGAACACACTCTCCTCACTTATACTGTTCACCTGGTAACATCTCCCGTGCGTGTTAAACCATCAGGGGAAAACACTCTCCTCACTTGTACTGTTCACCTGGCGACATGTCCCGTGAGTATTAAACAATCAGGGGAACACACTCTCCTCACTTATACTGTTCACCTGGCAACATGTCCTGTGAAAATTAAACCATCAGGGGAACACCTTCTCCTCACTTATACTGTTCACCTGGTAACATGTCCTGTGTGTATTAAACCATCAGAGGAACACACTCTCCTCACTAATACTATTCACCTGGTAACATGTCCCGTGAATATTAAACCATCAGGGGAAAGCACTCTCCTCACTTATCCTGTTCACCTGGTGACATGTCCCGTGTGCATTAAACCATCAGGGGAACACACTCTCCTCACTTATACTGTTCACCTGGCAACATGTCCTGTGAAAATTAAACCATCAGGGGAACACCTTCTCCTCACTTATACTGTTCACCTGGTAACATGTCCTGTGTGTATTAAACCATCAGAGGAACACACTCTCCTCACTAATACTATTCACCTGGTAACATGTCCCGTGAATATTAAACAATCAGGGGAACACACTCTCCTCAATTATACATTTCACTTGGTGACATGTCCTGTGTATATTAAACCATCAGGGGAACACATCTCCTCAATTATACATTTCACTTGGTGACATGTCCTGTGTATATTAAACCATCAGGGGAACACAATCTCCTCACTTATACTGTTCACCAGGTGACATGTCCCGTGTGTATTAAACCATCAGGGGAACACACTCTCCTCACTTATACTGTTCACCTGGTATCATGTCCCGTGTGTATTAAACCATCAGGGGAACACACTCTCCTCACTTATACTGTTCACCTGGTATCATGTCCCGTGTACATTAAACCATCAGGGGAACACACTCTCCTCACTTATACTGTTCACCTGGTAACATGTCCCGTGTACATTAAATCATCAGGGGAAAACACTCTCCACACTTATACTGTTCACCTGGTAACATGTCCCGTGTGTATTAAACCATCAGGGGAACACACTCTCCTCACTTATACTGTTCACCTGGTAACATGTCCCATGTACATTAAATCATCAGGGGAAAACACTCTCCTCAATTATACTGTTCACCAGGTGACATGTCCCGTGTGTATTAAACCATCAGGGGAACACACTCTCCTCACTTATACTGTTCACCTGGCAACATGTCCCGTGATTATTAAACAATCAGGGGAACACACTCTCCTCACTTATACTGTTCACCTGGTAACATGTCCCGAGCGTGTTAAACCATCAGGGGAACACACTCTCCTCACTTATACTCTTCACCTGGTGACATGTCCCGTGCGTGTTAAACCATCAGGGGAACACACTCTCCTCACTTATACTGTTCACCTGGTGACATCTCCCGTGCGTGTTAAACCATCAGGGGAACACACTCTCCTCACTTATACTGTTCACCTGGCGACATGTCCCGTGAGTATTAAACAATCAGGGGAACACACTCTCCTCACTTACACTGTTCACCTGGTAACATGTCCCGTGCGTGTTAAACCATCAGGGGAACACACTTTCCTCACTTATACTGTTCACCTGGCAACATGTCCCGTGAGTATTAAACAATCAGGGGAACACACTCTCCTCACTTATACTGTTCACCTGGTGACATCTCCCGTGCGTGTTAAACCATCAGGGGAACACACTCTCCTCACTTATACTCTTCACCTGGTGACATGTCCCGTGCGTGTTAAACCATCAGGGGAACACACTCTCCTCACTTATACTGTTCACCTGGTGACATCTCCCGTGCGTGTTAAACCATCAGGGGAACACACTCTCCTCACTTATACTGTTCACCTGGCGACATGTCCCGTGAATATTAAACCATCAGGGGAAAGCACTCTCCTCACTTATCCTGTTCACCTGGTAACATGTCCTGTGTGTATTAAACCATCAGAGGAACACACTCACCTCACTAATACTATTCACCTGGTAACATGTCCCGAGTGCATTAAACAATCAGGGGAACACACTCTCCTCAATTATACATTTCACTTGGTGACATGTCCTGTGTATATTAAACCATCAGGGGAACACATCTCCTCAATTATACATTTCACTTGGTGACATGTCCTGTGTATATTAAACCATCAGGGGAACACAATCTCCTCACTTATACTGTTCACCAGGTGACATGTCCCGTGTGTATTAAACCATCAGGGGAACACACTCTCCTCACTTATACTGTTCACCTGGTATCATGTCCCGTGTGTATTAAACCATCAGGGGAACACACTCTCCTCACTTATACTGTTCACCTGGTATCATGTCCCGTGTACATTAAACCATCAGGGGAACACACTCTCCTCACTTATACTGTTCACCTGGTAACATGTCCCGTGTACATTAAATCATCAGGGGAAAACACTCTCCACACTTATACTGTTCACCTGGTAACATGTCCCGTGTGTATTAAACCATCAGGGGAACACACTCTCCTCACTTATACTGTTCACCTGGTAACATGTCCCATGTACATTAAATCATCA
Source organism: Heterodontus francisci (assembly GCF_036365525.1). Lineage (NCBI taxonomy): Eukaryota > Metazoa > Chordata > Chondrichthyes > Heterodontiformes > Heterodontidae > Heterodontus > Heterodontus francisci. Next base: position 390,812 of record NW_027140639.1, read on the forward strand.
GGGGAAAACACTCTCCTCAATTATACTGTTCACCAGGTGACATGTCCCGTGTGTATTAAACCATCAGGGGAACACACTCTCCTCACTTATACTGTTCACCTGGCAACATGTCCCGTGAGTATTAAACAATCAGGGGAACACACTCTCCTCACTTATACTGTTCACCTGGTAACATGTCCCGAGCGTGTTAAACCATCAGGGGAACACACTCTCCTCACTTATACTCTTCACCTGGTGACATGTCCCGTGCGTGTTAAACCATCAGGGGAACACACTCTCCTCACTTATACTGTTCACCTGGTGACATCTCCCGTGCGTGTTAAACCATCAGGGGAACACACTCTCCTCACTTATACTGTTCACCTGGCGACATGTCCCGTGAGTATTAAACAATCAGGGGAACACACTCTCCTCACTTACACTGTTCACCTGGTAACATGTCCCGTGCGTGTTAAACCATCAGGGGAACACACTTTCCTCACTTATACTGTTCACCTGGCAACATGTCCCGTGAGTATTAAACAATCAGGGGAACACACTCTCCTCACTTATACTGTTCACCTGGTGACATCTCCCGTGCGTGTTAAACCATCAGGGGAACACACTCTCCTCACTTATACTCTTCACCTGGTGACATGTCCCGTGCGTGTTAAACCATCAGGGGAACACACTCTCCTCACTTATACTGTTCACCTGGTGACATCTCCCGTGCGTGTTAAACCATCAGGGGAACACACTCTCCTCACTTATACTGTTCACCTGGCGACATGTCCCGTGAGTATTAAACCATCAGGGGAACACACTCTCCTCACTTATACTGTTCACCTGGTAACATGTCCCGTGAATATTAAACCATCAGGGGAAAGCACTCTCCTCACTTATCCTGTTCACCTGGTAACATGTCCCGTGAGTATTAAACAATCAGGGGAACACACTCTCCTCACTTATACTGTTCACCTGCTGACTTGTCCCGGGTATATTAAACCATCAGGGGAACACACTCTCCTCAATTATACTGTTCTCCTGGTAACATGTCCCGTGAGTATTAAACAATCAGGGGAACACACTCTCCTCACTTATACTGTTCACCTGGTAACATGTCCCGTGCGTGTTAAACCATCAGGGGAACACACTCTCCTCACATACACTGTTCACCTGGTAACATGTCCCGTGAGTATTAAACAATCAGGGAACACACTCTCCTCACTTATACTGTTCAACTGGTAACATGTCCTGAGTATATTAAACCATCAGGGGAACACATTCTTCTCACTTATACTGTTCACCTGGTGACATGTCCCGTCAGTATTAAACAATCAGGGGAACTCACTCTCCTCACTTATACTCTTCACCTGGTAACATGTCCCGTGCGTGTTAAACCATCAGGGGAACACACTCTCCTCACTTATACTGTTCAACTGGTAATATGTCCTGTGTGTATTAAACAATCAGGGGAACACACTCTCCTCACTTATACTGTTCACCTGGTATAATGTCCCGTGCGTGTTAAACCATCAGGGGAACACACTCTCCTCACTTATACTGTTCACCTGGCAACATGTCCCGTGAGTATTAAACAATCAGGGGAACACACTCTCCTCACTTATACTGTTCACCTGGTAACATGTCCCGTGCGTGTTAAACCATCAGGGGAACACACTTTCCTCACTTATACTGTTCACCTGGCAACATGTCCCGTGAGTATTAAACAATCAGGGGAAGACACTCTCCTCACTTATACTGTTCACCTGGTAACATGTCCCGTGAGTATTAAACAATCAGGGGAACACACTCTCCTCACTTATACTGTTCACCTGGTGACATGTCCCGTGTGTATTAAACAATCAGGGGAACACACTCTCCTCACTTATACTGTTCACCTGGCAACATGTCCCGTGAGTATTAAACAATCAGGGGAACACACTCTCCTCACTTATACTGTTCACCTGGTAACATGTCCCGTGAGTATTAAACAATCAGGGGAACACACTCTCCTCACTTATACTGTTCACCTGGTAACATGTACCTTGTATATTAAACCATCAGGGGAACACACTCTCCTCACTTATACTGTTCACCTGGTATAATGTCCCGTGCGTGTTAAACCATCAGGGGAACACACTCTCCTCACTTATACTGTTCACCTGGCAACATGTCCCGTGAGTATTAAACAATCAGGGGAACACACTCTCCTCACTTATACTGTTCACCTGGTAACATGTCCCGTGCGTGTTAAACCATCAGGGGAACACACTTTCCTCACTTATACTGTTCACCTGGCAACATGTCCCGTGAGTATTAAACAATCAGGGGAACACACTCTCCTCACTTATACTGTTCACCTGGTAACATGTCCCGTGTATATTAAACAATCAGGGGAACACACTCTCCTCACTTATACTGTTCACCTGGTATCATGTACCTTGTATATTAAACCATCAGGGGAACACACTCTCCTCACTTATACTGTTCACCTGGTAACATGTCCCCTGTATATTAAACCATCAGGGGAACACACTCTCCTCACTTATACTGTTCACCTGGTAACATGTCCCCTGTATATTAAACCATCAGGGGAACACACTCTCCTCACATATACTGTTCACCTGGTAACATGTACCTTGTATATTAAACCATCAGGGGAACACACTCTCCTCACTTATACTGTTCACCTGGTAACATGTCCCCTGTATATTAAACCATCAGGGGAACACACTCTCCTCACTTATACTGTTCACCTGGTGACATGTCCCGTGTGTATTAAACAATCAGGGGAACACACTCTCCTCACTTATACTGTTCACCTGGTGACATGTCCCGTGAGTATTAAACAATCAGGGGAACACACTCTCCTCACTTATACTGTTCACCTGGTAACATGTACCTTGTATATTAAACCATCAGGGGAACACACTCTCCTCACTTATACTGTTCACCTGGTATAATGTCCCTTGCGTGTTAAACCATCAGGGGAACACACTCTCCTCACTTATACTGTTCACCTGGCAACATGTCCCGTGAGTATTAAACAATCAGGGGAACACACTCTCCTCACTTATACTGTTCACCTGGTAACATGTCCCGTGCGTGTTAAACCATCAGGGGAACACTCTTTCCTCACTTATACTGTTCACCTGGTAACATGTCCCATGTATATTAAACCATCAGGGGAACACACTCTCCTCACTTATACTGTTCACCTGGTAACATGTCCCATGTATATTAAACCATCAGGGGAACACACTCTCCTCACTTATACTGTTCACCTGGTAACATGTCCCGTGAGTATTAAACAATCAGGGGAACACACTCTCCTCACTTATCCTGTTCACCTGGTAACATGTCCTGTGTGTATTAAACCATCAGAGGAACACACTCACCTCACTAATACTATTCACCTGGTAACATGTCCCGTGTGCATTAAACAATCAGGGGAACACACTCTCCTCAATTATACATTTCACTTGGTGACATGTCCTGTGTATATTAAACCATCAGGGGAACACATCTCCTCAATTATACATTTCACTTGGTGACATGTCCTGTGTATATTAAACCATCAGGGGAACACAATCTCCTCACTTATACTGTTCACCAGGTGACATGTCCCGTGTGTATTAAACCATCAGGGGAACACACTCTCCTCACTTATACTGTTCACCTGGTATCATGTCCCGTGTACATTAAACCATCAGGGGAACACACTCTCCTCACTTATACTGTTCACCTGGTAACATGTCCCGTGTACATTAAATCATCAGGGGAAAACACTCTCCACACTTATACTGTTCACCTGGTAACATGTCCCGTGTGTATTAAACCATCAGGGGAACACACTCTCCTCACTTATACTGTTCACCTGGTAACATGTCCCGTGTACATTAAATCATCAGGGGAAAACACTCTCCTCAATTATACTGTTCACCAGGTGACATGTCCCGTGTGTATTAAACCATCAGGGGAACACACTCTCCTCACTTATACTGTTCACCTGGCAACATGTCCCGTGAGTATTAAACAATCAGGGGAACACACTCTCCTCACTTATACTGTTCACCTGGTAACATGTCCCGAGCGTGTTAAACCATCAGGGGAACACACTCTCCTCACTTATACTCTTCACCTGGTGACATGTCCCGTGCGTGTTAAACCATCAGGGGAACACACTCTCCTCACTTATACTGTTCACCTGGTGACATCTCCCGTGCGTGTTAAACCATCAGGGGAACACACTCTCCTCACTTATACTGTTCACCTGGCGACATGTCCCGTGAGTATTAAACAATCAGGGGAACACACTCTCCTCACTTATACTGTTCACCTGGTAACATGTACCTTGTATATTAAACCATCAGGGGAACACACTCTCCTCACTTATACTGTTCACCTGGTATAATGTCCCTTGCGTGTTAAACCATCAGGGGAACACACTCTCCTCACTTATACTGTTCACCTGGCAACATGTCCCGTGAGTATTAAACAATCAGGGGAACACACTCTCCTCACTTATACTGTTCACCTGGTAACATGTCCCGAGCGTGTTAAACCATCAGGGGAACACACTTTCCTCACTTATACTGTTCACCTGGTAACATGTCCCATGTATATTAAACCATCAGGGGAACACACTCTCCTCACTTATACTGTTCACCTGGTAACATGTCCCATGTATATTAAACCATCAGGGGAACACACTCTCCTCACTTATACTGTTCACCTGGTAACATGTCCCGTGAGTATTAAACAATCAGGGGAACACACTCTCCTCACTTATCCTGTTCACCTGGTAACATGTCCTGTGTGTATTAAACCATCAGAGGAACACACTCACCTCACTAATACTATTCACCTGGTAACATGTCCCGTGTGCATTAAACAATCAGGGGAACACACTCTCCTCAATTATACATTTCACTTGGTGACATGTCCTGTGTATATTAAACCATCAGGGGAACACATCTCCTCAATTATACATTTCACTTGGTGACATGTCCTGTGTATATTAAACCATCAGGGGAACACAATCTCCTCACTTATACTGTTCACCAGGTGACATGTCCCGTGTGTATTAAACCATCAGGGGAACACACTCTCCTCACTTATACTGTTCACCTGGTATCATGTCCCGTGTACATTAAACCATCAGGGGAACACACTCTCCTCACTTATACTGTTCACCTGGTAACATGTCCCGTGTACATTAAATCATCAGGGGAAAACACTCTCCACACTTATACTGTTCACCTGGTAACATGTCCCGTGTGTATTAAACCATCAGGGGAACACACTCTCCTCACTTATACTGTTCACCTGGTAACATGTCCCGTGTACATTAAATCATCAGGGGAAAACACTCTCCTCAATTATACTGTTCACCAGGTGACATGTCCCGTGTGTATTAAACCATCAGGGGAACACACTCTCCTCACTTATACTGTTCACCTGGCAACATGTCCCGTGAGTATTAAACAATCAGGGGAACACACTCTCCTCACTTATACTGTTCACCTGGTAATATGTCCCGAGCGTGTTAAACCATCAGGGGAACACACTCTCCTCACTTATACTCTTCACCTGGTGACATGTCCCGTGCGTGTTAAACCATCAGGGGAACACACTCTCCTCACTTATACTGTTCACCTGGTGACATCTCCCGTGCGTGTTAAACCATCAGGGGAACACACTCTCCTCACTTATACTGTTCACCTGGCGACATGTCCCGTGAGTATTAAACAATCAGGGGAACACACTCTCCTCACTTACACTGTTCACCTGGTAACATGTCCCGTGCGTGTTAAACCATCAGGGGAACACACTTTCCTCACTTATACTGTTCACCTGGCAACATGTCCCGTGAGTATTAAACAATCAGGGGAACACACTCTCCTCACTTATACTGTTCACCTGGTGACATCTCCCGTGCGTGTTAAACCATCAGGGGAACACACTCTCCTCACTTATACTCTTCACCTGGTGACATGTCCCGTGCGTGTTAAACCATCAGGGGAACACACTCTCCTCACTTATACTGTTCACCTGGTGACATCTCCCGTGCGTGTTAAACCATCAGGGGAACACACTCTCCTCACTTATACTGTTCACCTGGCGACATGTCCCGTGAGTATTAAACAATCAGGGGAACACACTCTCCTCACTTATACTGTTCACCTGGTAACATGTCCCGTGAATATTAAACCATCAGGGGAAAGCACTCTCCTCACTTATCCTGTTCACCTCGTAACATGTCCCGTGAGTATTAAACAATCAGGGGAACACACTCTCCTCACTTATACTGTTCACCTGCTGACTTGTCCCGGGTATATTAAACCATCAGGGGAACACACTCTCCTCAATTATACTGTTCTCCTGGTAACATGTCCCGTGAGTATTAAACAATCAGGGGAACACACTCTCCTCACTTATACTGTTGACCTGGTGACATGTCCCGTCAGTATTAAACAATCAGGGGAACTCACTCTCCTCACTTATACTGTTCACCTGGTAACATGTCCCGTGCGTGTTAAACCATCAGGGGAACACACTCTCCTCACATACACTGTTCACCTGGTAACATGTCCCGTGAGTATTAAACAATCAGGGAACACACTCTCCTCACTTATACTGTTCAACTGGTAACATGTCCTGAGTATATTAAACCATCAGGGGAACACATTCTTCTCACTTATACTGTTCACCTGGTGACATGTCCCGTCAGTATTAAACAATCAGGGGAACTCACTCTCCTCACTTATACTCTTCACCTGGTAACATGTCCCGTGCGTGTTAAACCATCAGGGGAACACACTCTCCTCACTTATACTGTTCAACTGGTAATATGTCCTGTGTGTATTAAACAATCAGGGGAACACACTCTCCTCACTTATACTGTTCACCTGGTATAATGTCCCGTGCGTGTTAAACCATCAGGGGAACACACTCTCCTCACTTATACTGTTCACCTGGCAACATGTCCCGTGAGTATTAAACAATCAGGGGAACACACTCTCCTCACTTATACTGTTCACCTGGTAACATGTCCCGTGCGTGTTAAACCATCAGGGGAACACACTTTCCTCACTTATACTGTTCACCTGGCAACATGTCCCGTGAGTATTAAACAATCAGGGGAAGACACTCTCCTCACTTATACTGTTCACCTGGTAACATGTCCCGTGAGTATTAAACAATCAGGGGAACACACTCTCCTCACTTATACTGTTCACCTGGTGACATGTCCCGTGTGTATTAAACAATCAGGGGAACACACTCTCCTCACTTATACTGTTCACCTGGCAACATGTCCCGTGAGTATTAAACAATCAGGGGAACACACTCTCCTCACTTATACTGTTCACCTGGTAACATGTCCCGTGAGTATTAAACAATCAGGGGAACACACTCTCCTCACTTATACTGTTCACCTGGTAACATGTACCTTGTATATTAAACCATCAGGGGAACACACTCTCCTCACTTATACTGTTCACCTGGTATAATGTCCCGTGCGTGTTAAACCATCAGGGGAACACACTCTCCTCATTTGTACTGTTCACCTGGCAACATGTCCCGTGAGTATTAAACAATCAGGGGAACACACTCTCCTCACTTATACTGTTCACCTGGTAACATGTCCCGTGCGTGTTAAACCATCAGGGGAACACACTTTCCTCACTTATACTGTTCACCTGGCAACATGTCCCGTGAGTATTAAACAATCAGGGGAACACACTCTCCTCACTTATACTGTTCACCTGGTAACATGTCCCGTGAGTATTAAACAATCAGGGGAACACACTCTCCTCACTTATACTGTTCACCTGGTAACATGTACCTTGTATATTAAACCATCAGGGGAACACACTCTCCTCACTTATACTGTTCACCTGGTATAATGTCCCGTGCGTGTTAAACCATCAGGGGAACACACTCTCCTCACTTATACTGTTCACCTGGCAACATGTCCCGTGAGTATTAAACAATCAGGGGAACACACTCTCCTCACTTATACTGTTCACCTGGCAACATGTCCCGTGCGTGTTAAACTATCAGGGGAACACACTTTCCTCACTTATACTGTTCACCTGGCAACATGTCCCGTGAGTATTAAACAATCAGGGGAACACACTCTCCTCACTTATACTGTTCACCTGGTAACATGTCCCGTGCGTGTTAAACCATCAGGGGAACACACTTTCCTCACTTATACTGTTCACCTGGCAACATGTCCCGTGAGTATTAAACAATCAGGGGAACACACTCTCCTCACTTATACTGTTCACCTGGTATCATGTACCTTGTATATTAAACCATCAGGGGAACACACTCTCCTCACTTATACTGTTCACCTGGTAACATGTCCCCTGTATATTAAACCATCAGGGGAACACACTCTCCTCACTTATACTGTTCACCTGGTAACATGTCCCCTGTATATTAAACCATCAGGGGAACACACTCTCCTCACATATACTGTTCACCTGGTAACATGTACCTTGTATATTAAACCATCAGGGGAACACACTCTCCTCACTTATACTGTTCACCTGGTGACATGTCCCGTGTGTATTAAACAATCAGGGGAACACACTCTCCTCACTTATACTGTTCACCTGGCAACATGTCCCGTGAGTATTAAACAATCAGGGGAACACACTCTCCTCACTTATACTGTTCACCTGGTGACATGTCCCGTGAGTATTAAACAATCAGGGGAACACACTCTCCTCACTTATACTGTTCACCTGGTAACATGTACCTTGTATATTAAACCATCAGGGGAACACACTCTCCTCACTTATACTGTTCACCTGGTATAATGTCCCTTGCGTGTTAAACCTTAAGGGGAACACACTCTCCTCACTTATACTGTTCACCTGGCAACATGTCCCGTGAGTATTAAACAATCAGGGGAACACACTCTCCTCACTTATACTGTTCACCTGGTAACATGTCCCGTGCGTGTTAAACCATCAGGGGAACACACTTTCCTCACTTATACTGTTCACCTGGCAACATGTCCCGTGAGTATTAAACAATCAGGGGAACACACTCTCCTCACTTATACTGTTCACCTGGTAACATGTCCCGTGAGTATTAAACAATCAGGGGAACACACTCTCCTCACTTATCCTGTTCACCTGGTAACATGTCCTGTGTGTATTAAACCATCAGAGGAACACACTCACCTCACTAATACTATTCACCTGGTAACATGTCCCGTGTGCATTAAACAATCAGGGGAACACACTCTCCTCAATTATACATTTCACTTGGTGACATGTCCTGTGTATATTAAACCATCAGGGGAACACATCTCCTCAATTATACATTTCACTTGGTGACATGTCCTGTGTATATTAAACCATCAGGGGAACACAATCTCCTCACTTATCCTGTTCACCTGGTAACATGTCCTGTGTGTATTAAACCATCAGAGGAACACACTCACCTCACTTATACTGTTCACCTGGTAACATGACCCGTGTGCATTAAACAATCAGGGGAACACACTCTCCTCAATTATACATTTCACTTGGTGACATGTCCTGTGTATATTAAACCATCAGGGGAACACATCTCCTCAATTATACATTTCACTTGGTGACATGTCCTGTGTATATTAAACCATCAGGGGAACACACTCTCCTCACTTATCCTGTTCACCTGGTAACATGTCCTGTGTGTATTAAACCATCAGAGGAACACACTCACCTCACTAATACTATTCACCTGGTAACATGTCCCGTGTGCATTAAACCATCAGGGGAACACACTCTCCTCACTTATACTGTTCACCTGGTAACATGTCCCGTGTACATTAAATCATCAGGGGAAAACACTCTCCACACTTATACTGTTCACCTGGTAACATGTCCCGTGTGTATTAAACCATCAGGGGAACACACTCTCCTCACTTATACTGTTCACCTGGTAACATGTCCTGTGTACATTAAATCATCAGGGGAAAACACTCTCCTCAATTATACTGTTCACCAGGTGACATGTCCCGTGTGTATTAAACCATCAGGGGAACACACTCTCCTCACTTATACTGTTCACCTGGCAACATGTCCCGTGAGTATTAAACAATCAGGGGAACACACTCTCCTCACTTATACTGTTCACCTGGTAACATGTCCCGTGAGTATTAAACAATCAGGGGAACACACTCTCCTCACTTATACTGTTCACCTGGTGACATCTCCCGTGAGTATTAAACAATCAGGGGAACACACTCTCCTCACTTACACTGTTCACCTGGTAACATGTCCCGTGCGTGTTAAACCATCAGGGGAACACACTTTCCTCACTTATACTGTTCACCTGGCAACATGTCCCGTGAGTATTAAACAATCAGGGGAACACACTCTCCTCACTTATACTGTTCACCTGGTGACATCTCCCGTGCGTGTTAAACCATCAGGGGAACACACTCTCCTCACTTATACTCTTCACCTGGTGACATGTCCCGTGCGTGTTAAACCATCAGGGGAACACACTCTCCTCACTTATACTGTTCACCTGGTGACATCTCCCGTGCGTGTTAAACCATCAGGGGAACACACTCTCCTCACTTATACTGTTCACCTGGCGACATGTCCCGTGAGTATTAAACAATCAGGGGAACACACTCTCCTCACTTATACTGTTCACCTGGTAACATGTCCCGTGAATATTAAACCATCAGGGGAAAGCACTCTCCTCACTTATCCTGTTCACCTGGTAACATGTCCCGTGAGTATTAAACAATCAGGGGAACACACTCTCCTCACTTATACTGTTCACCTGCTGACTTGTCCCGGGTATATTAAACCATCAGGGGAACACACTCTCCTCAATTATACTGTTCTCCTGGTAACATGTCCCGTGAGTATTAAACAATCAGGGGAACACACTCTCCTCACTTATACTGTTGACCTGGTGACATGTCCCGTCAGTATTAAACAATCAGGGGAACTCACTCTCCTCACTTATACTGTTCACCTGGTAACATGTCCCGTGCGTGTTAAACCATCAGGGGAACACACTCTCCTCACATACACTGTTCACCTGGTAACATGTCCCGTGAGTATTAAACAATCAGGGAACACACTCTCCTCACTTATACTGTTCAACTGGTAACATGTCCTGAGTATATTAAACCATCAGGGGAACACATTCTTCTCACTTATACTGTTCACCTGGTGACATGTCCCGTCAGTATTAAACAATCAGGGGAACTCACTCTCCTCACTTATACTCTTCACCTGGTAACATGTCCCGTGCGTGTTAAACCATCAGGGGAACACACTCTCCTCACTTATACTGTTCAACTGGTAATATGTCCTGTGTGTATTAAACAATCAGGGGAACACACTCTCCTCACTTATACTGTTCACCTGGTATAATGTCCCGTGCGTGTTAAACCATCAGGGGAACACACTCTCCTCACTTATACTGTTCACCTGGCAACATGTCCCGTGAGTATTAAACAATCAGGGGAACACACTCTCCTCACTTATACTGTTCACCTGGTAACATGTCCCGTGCGTGTTAAACCATCAGGGGAACACACTTTCCTCACTTATACTGTTCACCTGGCAACATGTCCCGTGAGTATTAAACAATCAGGGGAAGACACTCTCCTCACTTATACTGTTCACCTGGTAACATGTCCCGTGAGTATTAAACAATCAGGGGAACACACTCTCCTCACTTATACTGTTCACCTGGTGACATGTCCCGTGTGTATTAAACAATCAGGGGAACACACTCTCCTCACTTATACTGTTCACCTGGCAACATGTCCCGTGAGTATTAAACAATCCGGGGAAAACACTCTCCTCACTTATACTGTTCACCTGGTAACATGTCCCGTGAGTATTAAACAATCAGGGGAACACACTCTCCTCACTTATACTGTTCACCTGGTAACATGTACCTTGTATATTAAACCATCAGGGGAACACACTCTCCTCACTTATACTGTTCACCTGGTATAATGTCCCGTGCGTGTTAAACCATCAGGGGAACACACTCTCCTCACTTATACTGTTCACCTGGCAACATGTCCCGTGTATATTAAACCATCAGGGGAACACACTCTCCTCACTTATACTGTTCACCTGGTAACATGTCCCGTGCGTGTTAAACCATCAGGGGAACACACTTTCCTCACTTATACTGTTCACCTGGCAACATGTCCCGTGAGTATTAAACAATCAGGGGAACACACTCTCCTCACTTATACTGTTCACCTGGTAACATGTACCTTGTATATTAAACCATCAGGGGAACACACTCTCCTCACTTATACTGTTCACCTGGTATCATGTACCTTGTATATTAAACCATCAGGGGAACACACTCTCCTCACTTATACTGTTCACCTGGTAACATGTCCCCTGTATATTAAACCATCAGGGGAACACACTCTCCTCACTTATACTGTTCACCTGGTAACATGTCCCCTGTATATTAAACCATCAGGGGAACACACTCTCCTCACATATACTGTTCACCTGGTAACATGTACCTTGTATATTAAACCATCAGGGGAACACACTCTCCTCACTTATACTGTTCACCTGGTAACATGTCCCCTGTATATTAAACCATCAGGGGAACACACTCTCCTCACTTATACTGTTCACCTGGTGACATGTCCCGTGTGTATTAAACAATCAGGGGAACACACTCTCCTCACTTATACTGTTCACCTGGCAACATGTCCCGTGAGTATTAAACAATCAGGGGAACACACTCTCCTCACTTATACTGTTCACCTGGTGACATGTCCCGTGAGTATTAAACAATCAGGGGAACACACTCTCCTCACTTATACTGTTCACCTGGTAACATGTACCTTGTATATTAAACCATCAGGGGAACACACTCTCCTCACTTATACTGTTCACCTGGTATAATGTCCCTTGCGTGTTAAACCATCAGGGGAACACACTCTCCTCACTTATACTGTTCACCTGGCAACATGTCCCGTGAGTATTAAACAATCAGGGGAACACACTCTCCTCACTTATACTGTTCACCTGGTAACATGTCCCGTGCGTGTTAAACCATCAGGGGAACACACTTTCCTCACTTATACTGTTCACCTGGCAACATGTCCCGTGAGTATTAAACAATCAGGGGAACACACTCTCCTCACTTATACTGTTCACCTGGTAACATGTCCCCTGAGTATTAAACAATCAGGGGAACACACTCTCCTCACTTATCCTGTTCACCTGGTAACATGTCCTGTGTGTATTAAACCATCAGAGGAACACACTCACCTCACTAATACTATTCACCTGGTAACATGTCCCGTGTGCATTAAACAATCAGGGGAACACACTCTCCTCAATTATACATTTCACTTGGTGACATGTCCTGTGTATATTAAACCATCAGGGGAACACATCTCCTCAATTATACATTTCACTTGGTGACATGTCCTGTGTATATTAAACCATCAGGGGAACACACTCTCCTCACTTATACTGTTCACCTGGTATCATGTACCTTGTATATTAAACCATCAGGGGAACACACTCTCCTCACTTATACTGTTCACCTGGTAACATGTCCCCTGTATATTAAACCATCAGGGGAACACACTCTCCTCACTTATACTGTTCACCTGGTAACATGTCCCCTGTATATTAAACCATCAGGGGAACACACTCTCCTCACATATACTGTTCACCTGGTAACATGTACCTTGTATATTAAACCATCAGGGGAACACACTCTCCTCACTTATACTGTTCACCTGGTAACATGTCCCCTGTATATTAAACCATCAGGGGAACACACTCTCCTCACTTATACTGTTCACCTGGTGACATGTCCCGTGTGTATTAAACAATCAGGGGAACACACTCTCCTCACTTATACTGTTCACCTGGCAACATGTCCCGTGAGTATTAAACAATCAGGGGAACACACTCTCCTCACTTATACTGTTCACCTGGTGACATGTCCCGTGAGTATTAAACAATCAGGGGAACACACTCTCCTCACTTATACTGTTCACCTGGTAACATGTACCTTGTATATTAAACCATCAGGGGAACACACTCTCCTCACTTATACTGTTCACCTGGTAACATGTACCTTGTATATTAAACCATCAGGGGAACACACTCTCCTCACTTATACTGTTCACCTGGTATAATGTCCCTTGCGTGTTAAACCATCAGGGGAACACACTCTCCTCACTTATACTGTTCACCTGGCAACATGTCCCGTGAGTATTAAACAATCAGGGGAACACACTCTCCTCACTTATACTGTTCACCTGGTAACATGTCCCGTGCGTGTTAAACCATCAGGGGAACACACTTTCCTCACTTATACTGTTCACCTGGCAACATGTCCCGTGAGTATTAAACAATCAGGGGAACACTCTCTCCTCACTTATACTGTTCACCTGGTAACATGTCCCGTGAGTATTAAACAATCAGGGGAACACACTCTCCTCACTTATACTGTTCACCTGGTATCATGTACCTTGTATATTAAACCATCAGGGGAACACACTCTCCTCACTTATACTGTTCACCTGGTAACATGTCCCCTGTATATTAAACCATCAGGGGAACACACTCTCCTCACTTATACTGTTCACCTGGTAACATGTCCCCTGTATATTAAACCATCAGGGGAACACACTCTCCTCACTTATACTGTTCACCTGTTAACATGTACCTTGTATATTAAACCATCAGGGGAACACACTCTCCTCACTTATACTGTTCACCTGGTAACATGTCCCCTGTATATTAAACCATCAGGGGAACACACTCTCCTCACTTATACTGTTCACCTGGTAACATGAACCTTGTATATTAAACCATCAGGGGAACACACTCTCATCAATTATACATTTCACTTGCTGACATGTCCTGTGTATATTAAACCATCAGGGGAACACATCTCCTCAATTATACATTTCTCTTGGTGAAATGTCCTGTGTATATTAAACCATCAGGGGAACACACTCTCCTCAATTATACTGTTCACCTGGTAACATGTCCCCTGTATATTAAACCATCAGGGGAACACACTCTCCTCACTTATACTGTTCACCTGGTAACATGTACCTTGTATAGTAAACCATCAGGGGAAGACACTCTCCTCAATTATACATTTCACTTGGTGACATGTCCTGTGTATATTAAACCATCAGGGGAACACTCTCTCCTCACTTATACTGTTCAGCTGGTAACATGTCCCGTGAGTATTAAACAATCAGGGGAACACACTCCCCTCACTTATACTGTTCACCTGGTATAATGTCCCGTGCGTGTTAAACCATCAGGGGAACACACTCTCCTCACTTTTACTGTTCACCTGGTAACATGTCTCCTGTATATTAAACCATCAGGGGAACACACTCTCCTCACTTATACTGTTCACCTGGTAACATGAACCTTGTATATTAAACCATCAGGGGAACACATCTCCTCAATTATACATTTCACTTGGTGAAATGTCCTGTGTATATTAAACCATCAGGGGAACACACTCTCCTCAATTATACTGTTCACCTGGTAACATGTCCCCTGTATATTAAACCATCAGGGGAACACATTCTCCTCACTTATACTGTTCACCTGGTAACATGTCCCGTGAGTATTAAACAATCAGGGGAACACACTCTCCTCACTTATACTGTTCACCTGGTGACATGTCCCGTGTGTATTAAACAATCAGGGGAACACACTCTCCTCACTTATACTGTTCACCTGGTAACATGTACCTTGTATATTAAACCATCAGGGGAACACACTCTCCTCACTTATACTGTTCACCTGGTATAATGTCCCGTGCGTGTTAAACCATCAGGGGAACACACTCTCCTCACTTATACTGTTCACCTGGCAACATGTCCCGTGAGTATTAAACAATCAGGGGAACACACTCTCCTCACTTATACTGTTCACCTGGTAACATGTCCCGTGCGTGTTAAACCATCAGGGGAACACACTTTCCTCACTTATACTGTTCACCTGGCAACATGTCCCGTGAGTATTAAACAATCAGGGGAACACACTCTCCTCACTTATACTGTTCACCTGGTAACATGTACCTTGTATATTAAACAATCAGGGGAACACACTCTCCTCACTTATACTGTTCACCTGGTAACATGTACCTTGTATATTAAACCATCAGGGGAACACACTCTCCTCACTT
This sequence comes from Heterodontus francisci, assembly GCF_036365525.1. Taxonomy (NCBI): domain Eukaryota; kingdom Metazoa; phylum Chordata; class Chondrichthyes; order Heterodontiformes; family Heterodontidae; genus Heterodontus; species Heterodontus francisci. The sequence continues at coordinate 406,994 of NW_027140639.1, forward strand.
ATACTGTTCACCTGGTAACATGTCCCCTGTATATTAAACCATCAGGGGAACACACTCTCCTCACTTATACTGTTCACCTGGTATCATGTACCTTGTATATTAAACAATCAGGGGAACACACTCTCCTCACTTATACTGTTCACCTGGTAACATGTACCTTGTATATTAAACCATCAGGGGAACACACTCTCCTCACTTATACTGTTCACCTGGTAACATGTCCCCTGTATATTAAACCATCAGGGGAACACACTCTCCTCACTTATACTGTTCACCTGGTAACATGAACCTTGTATATTAAACCATCAGGGGAACACACTCTCATCAATTATACATTTCACTTGCTGACATGTCCTGTGTATATTAAACCATCAGGGGAACACATCTCCTCAATTATACATTTCACTTGGTGAAATGTCCTGTGTATATTAAACCATCAGGGGAACACACTCTCCTCACTTATACTGTTCACCTGGTAACCTGTACCTTGTATAGTAAACCATCAGGGGAACACACTCTCCTCAATTATACATTTCACTTGGTGACATGTCCTGTGTATATTAAACCATCAGGGGAACACATCTCCTCAATTATACATTTCACTTGGTGACATGTCCTGTGTATATTAAACCATCAGGGGAACACACTCTCCTCACTTATACTGTTCACCAGGTGACATGTCCCGTGTGTATTAAACCATCAGGGGAACACACTCTCCTCACTTATACTGTTCACCAGGTGACATGTCCCGTGTGTATTAAACCATCAGGGGAACACACTCTCCTCACTTATACTGTTCACCTGGTAACATGTCCCGTGTACATTAAACCATCAGGGGAACACACTCTCATCACTTATACTGTTCACCTGGTAACTAATCCCGTGCGTGTTAAACCATCAGGGGAACACACTCTCCTCACATATACTGTTCACCTGGTAACATGTCCCGTGAGTATTAAACAATCAGGGGAACACACTCTCCTCACTTATACTGTTCAACTGGTAACATGTCCTGAGTATATTAAACCATCAGGGGAACACATTCTCCTCACTTATACTGTTCACCTGGTAACATGTCCCGTGTGCATTAAACCATCAGGGGAACACACTCTCCTCACTTATACTGTTCACCTGGTAACATGTCCCGTCAGTATTAAACAATCAGGGGAACTCACTCTCCTCACTTATACTCTTCACCTGGTAACATGTCCCGTGCGTGTTAAACCATCAGGGGAACACACTCTCCTCACTTATACTGTTCAGCTGGTAACATGTCCCGTGAGTATTAAACAATCAGGGGAACACACTCCCCTCACTTATACTGTTCACCTGGTATAATGTCCCGTGCGTGTTAAACCATCAGGGGAACACACTCTCCTCACTTATACTGTTCACCTGGCAACATGTCCCGTGAGTATTAAACAATCAGGGGAACACACTCTCCTCACTTATACTGTTCACCTGGTAACATGTCCCGTGCGTGTTAAACCATCAGGGGAACACACTTTCCTCACTTATACTGTTCACCTGGCAACATGTCCCGTGTGTATTAAACAATCAGGGGAACACACTCTCCTCACTTATACTGTTCACCTGGTAACATGTACCTTGTATATTAAACCATCAGGGGAACACACTCTCCTCACTTTTACTGTTCACGTGGTAACATGTCCCCTGTATATTAAACCATCAGGGGAACACACTCTCCTCACTTATACTGTTCACCTGGGAACATGAACCTTGTATATTAAACCATCAGGGGAACACACTCTCATCAATTATACATTTCACTTGGTGACATGTCCTGTGTATATTAAACCATCAGGGGAACACATCTCCTCAATTATACATTTCACTTGGTGAAATGTCCTGTGTATATTAAACCATCAGGGGAACACACTCTCCTCAATTATACTGTTCACCTGGTAACATGTCCCCTGTATATTAAACCATCAGGGGAACACACTCTCCTCACTTATACTGTTCACCTGGTAACATGTACCTTGTATATTAAACTATCAGGGGAACACACTCTCCTCAATTATACATTTCACTTGGTGACATGTCCTGTGTATATTAAACCATCAGGGGAACACATCTCCTCAATTATACATTTCACTTGGTGACATGTCCTGTGTATATTAAACCATCAGGGGAACACACTCTCCTCACTTATACTGTTCACCAGGTGACATGTCCCGTGTGTATTGAACATTCAGGAGAACACTCTCTCCTCACTTATACTGTTCACCTGGTAACATGTCCCGTGTACATTAAACCATCAGGGGAACACACTCTCCTCACTTATACTGTTCACCAGTTGACATGTACCGTGTGTATTAAACCATCAGGGGAACACACTCTCCTCACTTATACTGTTCACCAGGTGACATGTCCCGTGTGTATTAAACCATCTGGGGAACACACTCTCCTCACTTATACTGTTCACCTGGCAACATGTCCCGTGAGTATTAAACAATCAGGGGAACACACTCTCCTCACTTATACTGTTCACCTGGTAACATGTCCCGTGTATATTAAACCATCAGGGGAACACACTCTCCTCACATATACTGTTCACCTGGTAACATGTCCCGTGAGTATTAAACAATCAGGGGAACTCACTCTCCTCACTTATACTGTTCACCTGGTAACATGTCCCGTGTATATTAAACCATCAGGGGAACACACTCTCCTCACATATACTGTTCACCTGGTAACATGTCCCGTGAGTACTAAACAATCAGGGGAACACACTCTCCTCACTTATACTGTTCACCTGGTAACATGTCCCGTGTATATTAAACCATCAGGGGAACACACTCTCCTCACATATACTGTTCACCTGGTAACATGTCCCGTGAGTATTAAACAATCAGGGGAACACACTCTCCTCACTTATACTGTTCAACTGGTAACATGTCCTGAGTATATTAAACCATCAGGGGAACACACTCTCCTCACTTATACTGTTCAACTGGTAACATGTCCTGAGTATATTAAACAATCAGGGGAACACACTCTCCTCACTTATACTGTTCACCTGGTAACATGTCCCGTGCGTGTTAAACCATCAGGGGAACACACTTTCCTCACTTATACTGTTCACCTGGCAACATGTCCCGTGTGTATTAAACAATCAGGGGAACACACTCTCCTCACTTATACTGTTCACCTGGTAACATGTACCTTGTATATTAAACCATCAGGGGAACACACTCTCCTCACTTTTACTGTTCACGTGGTAACATGTCCCCTGTATATTAAACCATCAGGGGAACACACTCTCCTCACTTATACTGTTCACCTGGGAACATGAACCTTGTATATTAAACCATCAGGGGAACACACTCTCATCAATTATACATTTCACTTGGTGACATGTCCTGTGTATATTAAACCATCAGGGGAACACATCTCCTCAATTATACATTTCACTTGGTGAAATGTCCTGTGTATATTAAACCATCAGGGGAACACACTCTCCTCAATTATACTGTTCACCTGGTAACATGTCCCCTGTATATTAAACCATCAGGGGAACACACTCTCCTCACTTATACTGTTCACCTGGTAACATGTACCTTGTATATTAAACCATCAGGGGAACACACTCTCCTCAATTATACATTTCACTTGGTGACATGTCCTGTGTATATTAAACCATCAGGGGAACACATCTCCTCAATTATACATTTCACTTGGTGACATGTCCTGTGTATATTAAACCATCAGGGGAACACACTCTCCTCACTTATACTGTTCACCAGGTGACATGTCCCGTGTGTATTGAACATTCAGGAGAACACTCTCTCCTCACTTATACTGTTCACCTGGTAACATGTCCCGTGTACATTAAACCATCAGGGGAACACACTCTCCTCACTTATACTGTTCACCAGTTGACATGTACCGTGTGTATTAAACCATCAGGGGAACACACTCTCCTCACTTATACTGTTCACCAGGTGACATGTCCCGTGTGTATTAAACCATCAGGGGAACACACTCTCCTCACTTATACTGTTCACCTGGCAACATGTCCCGTGAGTATTAAACCATCAGGGGAACACACTCTCCTCACTTATACTGTTCACCTGGTAACATGTCCCCTGTATATTAAACCATCAGGGGAACACACTCTCCTCACTTATACTGTTCACCTGGTAACATGAACCTTGTATATTAAACCATCAGGGGAACACACTCTCATCAATTATACATTTCACTTGCTGACATGTCCTGTGTATATTAAACCATCAGGGGAACACATCTCCTCAATTATACATTTCACTTGGTGAAATGTCCTGTGTATATTAAACCATCAGGGGAACACACTCTCCTCACTTATACTGTTCACCTGGTAACCTGTACCTTGTATAGTAAACCATCAGGGGAACACACTCTCCTCAATTATACATTTCAATTGGTGACATGTCCTGTGTATATTAAACCATCAGGGGAACACATCTCCTCAATTATACATTTCACTTGGTGACATGTCCTGTGTATATTAAACCATCAGGGGAACACACTCTCCTCACTTATACTGTTCACCAGGTGACATGTCCCGTGTGTATTAAACCATCAGGGGAACACACTCTCCTCACTTATACTGTTCACCTGGTAACATGTCCCGTGTACATTAAACCATCAGGGGAACACACTCTCATCACTTATACTGTTCACCTGGTAACTAATCCCGTGCGTGTTAAACCATCAGGGGAACACACTCTCCTCACATATACTGTTCACCTGGTAACATGTCCCGTGAGTATTAAACAATCAGGGGAACACACTCTCCTCACTTATACTGTTCAACTGGTAACATGTCCTGAGTATATTAAACCATCAGGGGAACACATTCTCCTCACTTATACTGTTCACCTGGTAACATGTCCCGTGTGCATTAAACCATCAGGGGAACACACTCTCCTCACTTATACTGTTCACCTGGTAACATGTCCCGTCAGTATTAAACAATCAGGGGAACTCACTCTCCTCACTTATACTCTTCACCTGGTAACATGTCCCGTGCGTGTTAAACCATCAGGGGAACACACTCTCCTCACTTATACTGTTCAGCTGGTAACATGTCCCGTGAGTATTAAACAATCAGGGGAACACACTCCCCTCACTTATACTGTTCACCTGGTATAATGTCCCGTGCGTGTTAAACCATCAGGGGAACACACTCTCCTCACTTATACTGTTCACCTGGCAACATGTCCCGTGAGTATTAAACCATCAGGGGAACACACTCTCCTCACTTATACTGTTCACCTGGTAACATGTCCCGTGCGTGTTAAACCATCAGGGGAACACACTTTCCTCACTTATACTGTTCACCTGGCAACATGTCCCGTGTGTATTAAACAATCAGGGGAACACACTCTCCTCACTTATTCTGTTCACCTGGTAACATGTACCTTGTATATTAAACCATCAGGGGAACACACTCTCCTCACTTTTACTGTTCACGTGGTAACATGTCCCCTGTATATTAAACCATCAGGGGAACACACTCTCCTCACTTATACTGTTCACCTGGGAACATGAACCTTGTATATTAAACCATCAGGGGAACACACTCTCATCAATTATACATTTCACTTGGTGACATGTCCTGTGTATATTAAACCATCAGGGGAACACATCTCCTCAATTATACATTTCACTTGGTGAAATGTCCTGTGTATATTAAACCATCAGGGGAACACACTCTCCTCAATTATACTGTTCACCTGGTAACATGTCCCCTGTATATTAAACCATCAGGGGAACACACTCTCCTCACTTATACTGTTCACCTGGTAACATGTACCTTGTATATTAAACTATCAGGGGAACACACTCTCCTCAATTATACATTTCACTTGGTGACATGTCCTGTGTATATTAAACCATCAGGGGAACACATCTCCTCAATTATACATTTCACTTGGTGACATGTCCTGTGTATATTAAACCATCAGGGGAACACACTCTCCTCACTTATACTGTTCACCAGGTGACATGTCCCGTGTGTATTGAACATTCAGGAGAACACTCTCTCCTCACTTATACTGTTCACCTGGTAACATGTCCCGTGTACATTAAACCATCAGGGGAACACACTCTCCTCACTTATACTGTTCACCAGTTGACATGTACCGTGTGTATTAAACCATCAGGGGAACACACTCTCCTCACTTATACTGTTCAGCAGGTGACATGTCCCGTGTGTATTAAACCATCAGGGGAACACACTCTCCTCACTTATACTGTTCACCTGGCAACATGTCCCGTGAGTATTAAACAATCAGGGGAACACACTCTCCTCACTTATACTGTTCACCTGGTAACATGTCCCGTGTATATTAAACCATCAGGGGAACACACTCTCCTCACATATACTGTTCACCTGGTAACATGTCCCGTGAGTATTAAACAATCAGGGGAACTCACTCTCCTCACTTATACTGTTCACCTGGTAACATGTCCCGTGTATATTAAACCATCAGGGGAACACACTCTCCTCACATATACTGTTCACCTGGTAACATGTCCCGTGAGTACTAAACAATCAGGGGAACACACTCTCCTCACTTATACTGTTCACCTGGTAACATGTCCCGTGTATATTAAACCATCAGGGGAACACACTCTCCTCACATATACTGTTCACCTGGTAACATGTCCCGTGAGTATTAAACAATCAGGGGAACACACTCTCCTCACTTATACTGTTCAACTGGTAACATGTCCTGAGTATATTAAACCATCAGGGGAACACACTCTCCTCACTTATACTGTTCACCTGGTATTATGTCCTGTGTGTATTAAACAATCAGGGGAACACACTCTCCTCACTTATACTGTTCACCTGGTATAATGTCCCGTGCGTGTTAAACCATCAGGGGAACACACTTTCCTCACTTATACTGTTCACCTGGTAACATGTCCCGTGCGTGTTAAACCATCAGGGGAACACACTTTCCTCACTTATACTGTTCACCTGGCAACATGTCCCGTGAGTATTAAACAATCAGGGGAACACACTCTCCTCACTTATACTGTTCACCTGGTAACATGTCCCGTGCGTGTTAAACCATCAGGGGAACACACTTTCCTCACTTATACTGTTCACCTGGCAACATGTCCCGTGAGTATTAAACAATCAGGGCAACACACTCTCCTCACTTATACTGTTCACCTGGTAACATGTCCCGTGAGTATTAAACAATCAGGGGAACACACTCTCCTCACTTATACTGTTCACCTGGTGACATGTCCCGTGTGTATTAAACAATCAGGGGAACACACTCTCCTCACTTATACTGTTCACCTGGTAACATGTACCTTGTATATTAAACCATCAGGGGAACACACTCTCCTCACTTACACTGTTCACCTGGTATAATGTCCCGTGCGTGTTAAACCATCAGGGGAACACACTCTCCTCACTTATGCTGTTCACCTGGCAACATGTCCCGTGAGTATTAAACAATCAGGGGAACACACTCTCCTCACTTATACTGTTCAACTGGTAACATGTCCTGAGTATATTAAACCATCAGGGGAACACATTCTCCTCACTTATACTGTTCACCTGGTAACATGTCCCGTGTGCATTAAACCATCAGGGGAACACACTCTCCTCACTTATACTGTTCACCTGGTAACATGTCCCGTGCGTGTTAAACCATCAGGGGAACACACTTTCCTCACTTATACTGTTCACCTGGTAACATGTCCCATTGTATTAAAAATTCAGGGGAACACACTCTCCTCACTTATACTGTTCACCTGGTGACATGTCCCGTGTGTATTAAACAATCAGGGGAACACACTCTCCTCACTTAAACTGTTCACCTGGTAACATGTACCTTGTATATTAAACCATCAGGGGAACACACTCTCCTCACTTATACTGTTCACCTGGTATAATGTCCCGTGCGTGTTAAACAATCAGGGGAACACACTCTCCTCACTTATACTGTTCACCTGGTAACATGTCCCGTGCGTGTTAAACCATCAGGGAACACACTTTCCTCACTTATACTGTTCACCTGGCAACATGTCCCGTGAGTATTAAACAATCAGGGGAACACACTCTCCTCACTTATACTGTTCACCTGGTAACATGTCCCGTGAGTATTAAACAATCAGGGGAACACACTCTCCTCACTTATACTGTTCACCTGGTATCATGTACCTTGTATATTAAACAATCAGGGGAACACACTCTCCTCACTTATACTGTTCACCTGGTAACATGTACCTTGTATATTAAACCATCAGGGGAACACACTCTCCTCACTTTTACTGTTCACCTGGTAACATGTCCCGTGCGTGTTAAACCATCAGGGGAACTCACTCTCCTCACATATACTGTTCACCTGGTAACATGTCCCGTGAGTATTAAACAATCAGGGGAACACACTCTCCTCACTTATACTGTTCAACTGGTAACATGTCCTGAGTATATTAAACCATCAGGGGAACACATTCTCCTCACTTATACTGTTCACCTGGTAACATGTCCCGTGTGCATTAAACCATCAGGGGAACACACTCTCCTCACTTATACTGTTCACCTGGTAACATGTCCCGTGCGTGTTAAACCATCAGGGGAACACACTTTCCTCACTTATACTGTTCACCTGGTAACATGTCCCATTGTATTAAAAATTCAGGGGAACACACTCTCCTCACTTATACTGTTCACCTGGTGACATGTCCCGTGTGTATTAAACAATCAGGGGAACACACTCTCCTCACTTAAACTGTTCACCTGGTAACATGTACCTTGTATATTAAACCATCAGGGGAACACACTCTCCTCACTTATACTGTTCACCTGGTATAATGTCCCGTGCGTGTTAAACAATCAGGGGAACACACTCTCCTCACTTATACTGTTCACCTGGTAACATGTCCCGTGCGTGTTAAACCATCAGGGAACACACTTTCCTCACTTATACTGTTCACCTGGCAACATGTCCCGTGAGTATTAAACAATCAGGGGAACACACTCTCCTCACTTATACTGTTCACCTGGTAACATGTCCCGTGAGTATTAAACAATCAGGGGAACACACTCTCCTCACTTATACTGTTCACCTGGTATCATGTACCTTGTATATTAAACAATCAGGGGAACACACTCTCCTCACTTACACTGTTCACCTGGTAACATGTACCTTGTATATTAAACCATCAGGGGAACACACTCTCCTCACTTTTACTGTTCACCTGGTAACATGTCCCGTGCGTGTTAAACCATCAGGGGAACTCACTCTCCTCACATATACTGTTCACCTGGTAACATGTCCCGTGAGTATTAAACAATCAGGGGAACACACTCTCCTCACTTATACTGTTCAACTGGTAACATGTCCTGAGTATATTAAACCATCAGGGGAACACATTCTCCTCACTTATACTGTTCACCTGGTAACATGTCCCGTGTGCATTAAACCATCAGGGGAACACACTCTCCTCACTTATACTGTTCACCTGGTAACATGTCCCGTCAGTATTAAACAATCAGGGGAACTCACTCTCCTCACTTATACTCTTCACCCGGTAACATGTCCCGTGCGTGTTAAACCATCAGGGGAACACACTCTCCTCACTTATACTGTTCAGCTGGTAACATGTCCCGTGAGTATTAAACAATCAGGGGAACACACTCCCCTCACTTATACTGTTCACCTGGTATAATGTCCCGTGCGTGTTAAACCATCAGGGGAACACACTCTCTTCACTTATACTGTTCACCTGGCAACATGTCCCGTGAGTATTAAACAATCAGGGGAACACACTCTCCTCACTTATACTGTTCACCTGGTAACATGTCCCGTGCGTGTTAAGCCATCAGGGGAACACACTTTCCTCACTTATACTGTTCACCTGGCAACATGTCCCTTGTGTATTAAACAATCAGGGGAACACACTCTCCTCACTTATACTGTTCACCTGGTAACATGTACCTTGTATATTAAACCATCAGGGGAACACACTCTCCTCACTTTTACTGTTCACGTGGTAACATGTCCCCTGTATATTAAACCATCAGGGGAACACACTCTCCTCACTTATACTGTTCACCTGGTAACATGAACCTTGTATATTAAACCATCAGGGGAACACACTCTCATCAATTATACATTTCACTTGGTGACATGTCCTGTGTATATTAAACCATCAGGGGAACACATCTCCTCAATTATACATTTCACTTGGTGAAATGTCCTGTGTATATTAAACCATCAGGGGAACACACTCTCCTCAATTATACTGTTCACCTGGTAACATGTCCCCTGTATATTAAACCATCAGGGGAACACACTCTCCTCACTTATACTGTTCACCTGGTAACATGTACCTTGTATATTAAACCATCAGGGGAACACACTCTCCTCAATTATACATTTCACTTGGTGACATGTCCTGTGTATATTAAACCATCAGGGGAACACATCTCCTCAATTATACATTTCACTTGGTGACATGTCCTGTGTATATTAAACCATCAGGGGAACACACTCTCCTCACTTATACTGTTCACCTGGTGACATGTCCCGTGTGTATTAAACCATCAGGGGAACACACTCTCCTCACTTATACTGTTCACCAGGTGACATGTCCCGTGTGTATTGAACATTCAGGAGAACACTCTCTCCTCACTTATACTGTTCACCTGGTAACATGTCCCGTGTACATTAAACCATCAGGGGAACACACTCTCCTCACTTATACTGTTCACCAGTTGACATGTACCGTGTGTATTAAACCATCAGGGGAACACACTCTCCTCACTTATACTGTTCACCAGGTGACATGTCCCGTGTGTATTAAACCATCAGGGGAACACACTCTCCTCACTTATACTGTTCACCTGGCAACATGTCCCGTGAGTATTAAACAATCAGGGGAACACACTCTCCTCACTTATACTGTTCACCTGGTAACATGTCCCGTGTATATTAAACCATCAGGGGAACACACTCTCCTCACATATACTGTTCACCTGGTAACATGTCCCGTGAGTATTAAACAATCAGGGGAACACACTCTCCTCACTTATACTGTTCACCTGGTAACATGTCCCGTGTATATTAAACCATCAGGGGAACACACTCTCCTCACATATACTGTTCACCTGGTAACATGTCCCGTGAGTATTAAACAATCAGGGGAACACACTCTCCTCACTTATACTGTTCACCTGGTAACATGTCCCGTGTATATTAAACCATCAGGGGAACACACTCTCCTCACTTATACTGTTCAACTGGTAACATGTCCCGTGTATATTAAACCATCAGGGGAACACACTCTCCTCACTTATACTGTTCACCTGGTAACATGTCCCGTGTATATTAAACCATCAGGGGAACACACTCTCCTCACATATACTGTTCACCTGGTAACATGTCCCGTGAGTATTAAACAATCAGGGGAACACACTCTCCTCACTTATACTGTTCACCTGGTAACATGTCCCGTGTATATTAAACCATCAGGGGAACACACTCTCCTCACATATACTGTTCACCTGGTAACATGTCCCGTGAGTATTAAACAATCAGGGGAACACACTCTCCTCACTTATACTGTTCACCTGGTAACATGTCCCGTGTATATTAAACCATCAGGGGAACATACTCTCCTCACATATACTGTTCACCTGGTGACATGTCCCGTGTGTATTAAACAATCAGGGGAACACACTCTCCTCACTTATACTGTTCAACTGGTAACATGTCCTGAGTATATTAAACCATCAGGGGAACACATTCTCCTCACTTATACTGTTCACCTGGTAACATGTCCCGTGTGCATTAAACCATCAGGGGAACACACTCTCCTCACTTATACTGTTCACCTGGTGACATGTCCCGTCAGTATTCAACAATCAGGGGAACTCACTCTCCTCACTTATACTCTTCACCTGGTAACATGTCCTGTGTGTATTAAACAATCAGGGGAACACACTCTCCTCACTTATACTGTTCACCTGGTATAATGTCCCGTGCGTGTTAAACCATCAGGGGAACACTCTCTCCTCACTTATACTGTTCACCTGGCAACATGTCCCGTGAGTATTAAACAATCAGGGGAACACACTCTCCTCACTTATACTGTTCACCTGGTAACATGTCCCGTGCGTGTTAAACCATCAGGGGAACACACTTTCCTCACTTATACTGTTCACCTGGCAACATGACCCGTGAGTATTAAACAATCAGGGGAACACACTCTCCTCACTTATACTGTTCACCTGGTAACATGTCCCGTGCGTGTTAAACCATCAGGGGAACACACTTTCCTCACTTATACTGTTCACCTGGTAACATGTCCCGTGAGTATTAAACAATCAGGGGAACACACTCTCCTCACTTATACTGTTCACCTGGTGACATGTCCCGTGTGTATTAAACAATCAGGGGAACACACTCTCCTCACTTATACTGTTCACCTGGTAACATGTCCCGTGCGTGTTAAACCATCAGGGGAACACACTTTCCTCACTTATACTGTTCACCTGGCAACATGTCCCGTGAGTATTAAACAATCAGGGGAACACACTCTCCTCACTTATACTGTTCACCTGGTATCATGTACCTTGTATATTAAACAATCAGGGGAACACACTCTCCTCACTTATACGGTTCACCTGGTAACATGTACCTTGTATATTAAACCATCAGGTGAACACACTCTCCTCACTTATACTGTTCACCTGGTAAAATGTCCCCTGTATATTAAACCATCGGGGGAACACACTCTCCTCACTTATACTGTTCACCTGGCAACTTGAACCTTGTATATTAAACCATCAGTGGAACACACTCTCATCAATTATACATTTCACTTGCTGACATGTCCTGTGTATATTAAACCATCAGGGGAACACATCTCCTCAATTATACATTTCACTTGGTGAAATGTCCTGTGTATATTAAACCATCAGGGGAAAACACTCTCCTCAATTATACTGTTCACCTGGGAACATGTACCTTGTATATTAAACCATCAGGGGAAAACACTCTCCTCAATTATACTGTTCACCTGGCAACTTGAACCTTGTATATTAAACCATCAGGGGAACACACTCTCATCAATTATACATTTCACTTGCTGACATGTCCTGTGTATATTAAACCATCAGGGGAACACACTCTCCTCAATTATACATTTCACTTGGTGACATGTCCTGTGTATATTAAACCATCAGGGGAACACATCTCCTCAATTATACATTTCACTTGGTGACATGTCCTGTGTATATTAAACCATCAGGGGAACACACTCTCCTCACTTATACTGTTCACCAGATGACATGTCCCGTGTGTATTAAACCATCAGGGGAACACACTCTCCTCACTTATACTGTTCACCAGGTGACATGTCCCGTGTGTATTGAACATTCAGGAGAACACACTCTCCTCACTTATACTGTTCACCTGGTAACATGTCCCGTGTACATTAAACCATCAGGGGAACACACTCTCCTCACTTATACTGTTCACCTGGTAACATGTCCCGTGTATATTAAACCATCAGGGGAACACACTCTCCTCACTTATACTGTTCACCAGGTGACATGTCCCGTGTGTATTAAACCATCAGGGGAACACACTCTCCTCACTTATACTGTTCACCTGGCAACATGTCCCGTGAGTATTAAACAATCAGGGGAACACACTCTCCTCACTTATACTGTTCACCTGGTAACATGTCCCGTGTATATTAAACCATCAGGGGAACACACTCTCCTCACATATACTGTTCACCTGGTAACATGTCCCGTGAGTATTAAACAATCAGGGGAACACACTCTCCTCACTTATACTGTTCACCTGGTAACATGTCCCGTGTATATTAAACCATCAGGGGAACACACTCTCCTCACATATACTGTTCACCTGGTAACATGTCCCGTGAGTATTAAACAATCAGGGGAACACACTCTCCTCACTTATACTGTTCACCTGGTAACATGTCCCGTGTATATTAAACCATCAGGGGAACACACTCTCCTCACATATACTGTTCACCTGGTAACATGTCCCGTGAGTATTAAACAATCAGGGGAACACACTCTCCTCACTTATACTGTTCACCTGGTAACATGTCCCGTGTATATTAAACCATCAGGGGAACATACTCTCCTCACATATACTGTTCACCTGGTGACATGTCCCGTGTGTATTAAACAATCAGGGGAACACACTCTCCTCACTTATACTGTTCAACTGGTAACATGTCCTGAGTATATTAAACCATCAGGGGAACACATTCTCCTCACTTATACTGTTCACCTGGTAACATGTCCCGTGTGCATTAAACCATCAGGGGAACACACTCTCCTCACTTATACTGTTCACCTGGTGACATGTCCCGTCAGTATTAAACAATCAGGGGAACTCACTCTCCTCACTTATACTCTTCACCTGGTAACATGTCCCGTGCGTGTTAAACCATCAGGGGAACACACTCTCCTCAAATATACTGTTCACCTGGTAATATGTCCTGTGTGTATTAAACAATCAGGGGAACACACTCTCCTCACTTATACTGTTCACCTGGTATAATGTCCCGTGCGTGTTAAACCATCAGGGGAACACTCTCTCCTCACTTATACTGTTCACCTGGCAACATGTCCCGTGAGTATTAAACAATCAGGGGAACACACTCTCCTCACTTATACTGTTCACCTGGTAACATGTCCCGTGCGTGTTAAACCATCAGGGGAACACACTTTCCTCACTTATACTGTTCACCTGGCAACATGACCCGTGAGTATTAAACAATCAGGGGAACACACTCTCCTCACTTATACTGTTCACCTGGTAACATGTCCCGTGCGTGTTAAACCATCAGGGGAACACACTTTCCTCACTTATACTGTTCACCTGGTAACATGTCCCGTGAGTATTAAACAATCAGGGGAACACACTCTCCTCACTTATACTCGTCACCTGGTGACATGTCCCGTGTGTATTAAACAATCAGGGGAACACACTCTCCTCACTTATACTGTTCACCTGGTGACATGTCCCGTGTGTATTAAACAATCAGGGGAACACACTCTCCTCACTTATACTGTTCACCTGGTAACATGTCCCGTGCGTGTTAAACCATCAGGGGAACACACTTTCCTCACTTATACTGTTCACCTGGCAACATGTCCCGTGAGTATTAAACAATCAGGGGAACACACTCTCCTCACTTATACTGTTCACCTGGTATCATGTACCTTGTATATTAAACAATCAGGGGAACACACTCTCCTCACTTATACGGTTCACCTGGTAACATGTACCTTGTATATTAAACCATCAGGGGAACACACTCTCCTCACTTATACTGTTCACCTGGTAAAATGTCCCCTGTATATTAAACCATCGGGGGAACACACTCTCCTCACTTATACTGTTCACCTGGCAACTTGAACCTTGTATATTAAACCATCAGGGGAACACACTCTCATCAATTATACATTTCACTTGCTGACATGTCCTGTGTATATTAAACCATCAGGGGAACACATCTCCTCAATTATACATTTCACTTGGTGAAATGTCCTGTGTATATTAAACCATCAGGGGAAAACACTCTCCTCAATTATACTGTTCACCTGGGAACATGTACCTTGTATATTAAACCATCAGGGGAAAACACTCTCCTCAATTATACTGTTCACCTGGCAACTTGAACCTTGTATATTAAACCATCAGGGGAACACACTCTCATCAATTATACATTTCACTTGCTGACATGTCCTGTGTATATTAAACCATCAGGGGAACACACTCTCCTCAATTATACATTTCACTTGGTGACATGTCCTGTGTATATTAAACCATCAGGGGAACACATCTCCTCAATTATACATTTCACTTGGTGACATGTCCTGTGTATATTAAACCATCAGGGGAACACACTCTCCTCACTTATACTGTTCACCAGATGACATGTCCCGTGTGTATTGAACATTCAGGAGAACACACTCTCCTCACTTATACTGTTCACCTGGTAACATGTCCTGTGTGTATTAAACCATCAGGGGAACACACTCTCCTCACTTATACTGTTCACCAGGTGACATGTCCCGTGTGTATTGAACATTCAGGAGAACACACTCTCCTCACTTATACTGTTCACCTGGTAACATGTCCCGTGTACATTAAACCATCAGGGGAACACACTCTCCTCACTTATACTGTTCACCTGGTAACATGTCCCGTGCGTGTTAAACCATCAGGGGAACACACTCTCCTCACATATACTGTTCACCTGGTAACATGTCCCGTGAGTATTAAACAATCAGGGGAACACACTCTCCTCACTTATACTGTTCAACTGGTAACATGTCCTGAGTATATTAAACCATCAGGGGAACACATTCTCCTCACTTATACTGTTCACCTGGTAACATGTCCCGTGTGCATTAAACAATCAGGGGAACACACTCTCCTCACTTATACTGTTCACCTGGTAACATGTCCCATCAGTATTAAACAATCTGGGGACCTCACTCTCCTCACTTATACTCTTCACCTGGTAACATGTCCCGTGCATGTTAAACCATCAGGGGAACACACTCTCCTCACTTATACTGTTCAGCTGGTAACATGTCCCGTGAGTATTAAACAATCAGGGGAACACACTCTCCTCACTTATACTGTTCACCTGGTAATATGTCCTGTGTGTATTAAACAATCAGGGGAACACACTCTCCTCACTTATACTGTTCACCTGGTATAATGTCCCGTGCGTGTTAAACCATCAGGGGAACACACTCTCCTCACTTATACTGTTCACCTGGCAACATGTCCCGTGAGTATTAAACAATCAGGGGAACACACTCTCCTCACTTATACTGTTCACCTGGTAACATGTCCCGTGCGTGTTAAACCATCAGGGGAACACACTTTCCTCACTTATACTGTTCACCTGGCAACATGTCCCGTGTGTATTAAACATTCAGGGGAACACACTCTCCTCACTTATACTGTTCACCTGGTAACATGTACCTTGTATATTAAACCATCAGGGGAACACACTCTCCTCACTTTTACTGTTCACCTGGTAACATGTCTCCTGTATATTAAACCATCAGGGGAACACACTCTCCTCACTTATACTGTTCACCTGGTAACATGAACCTTGTATATTAAACCATCAGGGGAACACACTCTCATCAATTATACATTTCACTTGGTGACATGTCCTGTGTATATTAAACCATCAGGGGAACACATCTCCTCAATTATACATTTCACTTGGTGAAATGTCCTGTGTATATTAAACCATCAGGGGAACACACTCTCCTCAATTATACTGTTCACCTCATAACATGTCCCGTGTATATTAAACCATCAGGGGAACACACTCTCCTCACTTATACTGTTGACCTGGTGACATGTTCCGTCAGTATTAAACAATCAGGGGAACTCACTCTCCTCACTTATACTGTTCACCTCATAACATGTCCCGTGTATATTAAACCATCAGGGGAACACACTCTCCTCACTTATACTGTTGACCTGGTGACATGTCCCGTCAGTATTAAACAATCAGGGGAACTCACTCTCCTCACTTATACTGTTCACCAGGTGACATGTCCCGTGTGTATTAAACCATCAGGAGAACACACTCTCCTCACTTATACTGTTGACCTGGTAACATGTCCCGTGAATATTAAACCATCAGGAGAACACACTCTCCTCACTTATACTGTTCACCTGGTAACATGTCCCGTGCGTGTTAAACCATCAGGGGAACACACTCTCCTCACTTATACTGTTGACCTGGTGACATGTCCCGTCAGTATTAAACAATCAGGGGAACACACTCTCCTCACTTATACTGTTCACCTGTTAACATGTCCCGTGCGTGTTAAACCATCAGGGGAACACACTCTCCTCACTTATACTGTTCACCTGGTAACATGTCCCGTGCGTGTTAAACCATCAGGGGAACACACTCTCCTCACTTATACTGTTCACCTGGTGCCATGTCCCGGGTATATTAAACAATCAGGGGAACACACTCTCCTCACTTATACTGTTCACCTGGTGCCATGTCCCGGGTATATTAAACAATCAGGGGAACACACTCTCCTCACTTATACTGTTCACCTGGTAACATGTCCCGTGTATATTAAACCATCAGGGGAACACACTCTCCTCACTTATACTGTTCACCAGGTGACATGTCCCGTGTGTATTAAACCATCAGGGGAACACACTCTCCTCACTTATACTGTTCACCTGGCAACATGTCCCGTGAGTATTAAACAATCAGGGGAACACACTCTCCTCACTTATACTGTTCACCTGGTAAGATGTCCCGTGCGTGTTAAACCATCAGGGGAACACACTCTCCTCACTTATACTCTTCACCTGGTGACATGTCCCGGGTATATTAAACCATCAGCGGAACACACTCTCCTCACTTATACTGTTCACCTGGTAACATGTCCTGTGTGTATTAAACCATCAGAGGAACACACTCTCCTCACTTATACTCTTCACCTGGTGACATGTCCCGTGCGTGTTAAACCATCAGGGGAACACACTCTCCTCACTTATACTGTTCACCTGGTAACATGTCCCGTGCGTGTTAAACCATCAGGGGAACACAATTTCCTCACTTATACTGTTCACCTGGCAACATGTCCCGTGAGTATTAAACAATCAGGGGAACACACTCTCCTCACTTATACTGTTCACCTGGTAACATGTCCTGTGTGCATTAAACCATCAGAGGAACACACTCTCCTCACTTATACTATTCACCTGGTAACATGTCCCGTGAATATTAAACCATCAGGGGAAAGCACTCTCCTCACTTATCCTGTTCACCTGGTAACATGTCCCGAGTGCATTAAACCATCAGGGGAACACACTCTCCTCACTTATACTGTTCACCTGGTAACATGTCCTGTGTGTATTAAACCATCAGAGGAACACACTCTCCTCACTTATACTCTTCACCTGCTGACTTGTCCCGTCAGTATTCAACCATCAGGGGAACTCACTCTCCTCACTTATATTCTTCACCTGGTAACATGTCCCTTGCGTGTTAAACCATCAGGGGAACACACTCTCCTCACTTATATTCTTCACCTGGTAACATGTCCCGTGTGTATTAAACCATCAGCGGAACACACTCTCCTCACTTATACTATTCACCTTTTAACATGTCCCGTGAATATTAAACCATCAGGGGAAAGCACTCTCCTCACTTATCCTGTTCACCTGGTAACATGTCCCGTGTGCATTAAACCATCAGAGGAACACACTCTCCTCACTTATACTATTCACCTGGTAACATGACCCGTGAATATTAAACCATCAGGGGAACACACTCTCCTCACTTATACTGTTCACCTGGTAACATGTCCCGTGCGTGTTAAACCATCAGGGGAACACTCTCTCCTCACTTATACTCTTCACCTGGTGACATGTCCTGTGTATATTAAACCATCAGCGGAACACACTCTCCTAACTTATACTGTTCACGTGGTAACATGTCCTGTGTGTATTAAACCATCAGAGGAACACACTCTCCTCACTTATACTATTCACCTGGTAACATGTCCCGTGTATATTAAACCATCAGGGGAAAGCACTCTCCTCACTTATCCTGTTCACCTGGTAACATGTCCCGAGTGCATTAAACCATCAGGGGAACACACTCTCCTCACTTATACTCTTCACCTGGTGACATGTCCCGTGCGTGTTAAACCATCAGGGGACACACTCTCCTCACTTATACTGTTCACCTGCTGACTTGTCCCGGGTATATTAAACCATCAGGGGAACACACTCTCCTCACTTATACTGTTCACCTGGTAATATGTCCTGTGTGTATTAAACTATCAGGGGAACACACTCTCCTCACTTATACTGTTCACCTGGTACAATGTCCCGTGCGTGTTAAACCATCAGGGGAACACACTCTCCTCACTTATACTGTTCACCTGGCAACATGTCCCGTGAGTATTAAACAATCAGGGGAACACACTCTCCTCACTTATACTGTTCACCTGGTAACATGTCCCGTGCGTGTTAAACCATCAGGGGAACACACTCTCCTCACTTATACTGTTCACCTGGTAACATGTCCCGTGCATGTTAAACCATCAGGGGAACACACTCTCCTCACTTATACTGTTCACCTGGTAACTTGTCCCGGGTATATTAAACAATCAGGGGAACACACTCTCCTCACTTACACTGTTCACCTGCTAACATGTCCCGTGTATATTAAACCATCAGGGGAACACACTCTCCTCAATTATACTGTTCACCTGGTAACATGTCCCGTGAATATTAAACCATCAGGGGAACACACTCTCCTCACTTATACTGTTCACCTGGCAACATGTCCCGTGAGTATTAAACAATCAGGGGAACACACTCTCCTCACTTATACTGTTCACCTGGTAACATGTCCCGTCAGTATTAAACAATCAGGGGAACTCACTCTCCTCACTTATACTCTTCACCTGGTAACATGTCCCGTGTATATTAAACCATCAGGGGAACACACTCTCCTCACTTATACTGTTCAGCTGGTAACATGTCCCGTGAGTATTAAACAATCAGGGGAACACACTCTCCTCACTTATACTGTTCACCTGCTAACATGTCCCGTGTATATTAAACCATCAGGGGAACACACTCTCCTCACTTATACTGTTCACCAGGTGACATGTCCCGTGTGTATTAAACAATCAGGGGAACACACTCTCCTCACTTATACTGTTCACCTGCTTACATGTCCCGTGCGTGTTAAACCATCAGGGGAACACACTCTCCTCACTTATACTGTTCACCTGGCAACATGTCCCGTGAGTATTAAACAATCAGGGGAACACACTCTCCTCACTTATACTGTTCACCTGGTAACATGTCCCGTGCGTGTTAAACCATCAGGGGAACACACTCTCCTCACTTATACTGTTCACCTGGCAACATGTCCCGTGAGTATTAAACAATCAGGGGAACACACTCTCCTCACTTATTCTGTTCACCTGGTAACATGTCCTATGTGTATTAAACCATCAGAGGAACACACTCTCCTCACTTATACTATTCACCTGGTAACATGTCCCGTGAATATTAAACCATCAGGTGAAAGCACTCTCCTCACTTATCCTGTTCACCTGGTAACATGTCCCGTGTGCATTAAACCATCAGGGGAACACACTCTCCTCACTTATACTGTTCACCTGGTGACATGTCCCGTCAGTATTAAACCATCAGCGGAACACACTCTCCTCACTTATACTGTTGACCTGGTGACATGTCCCGTCAGTATTAAACAATCAGGGGAACTCACTCTCCTCACTTATACTCTTCACCTGGTAACATGTCCGGTGCGTGTTAAACCATCAGGGGAACACACTCTCCTCACTTATACTGTTCACCTGGTAATATGTCCTGTGTGTATTAAACAATCAGGGGAACACACTCTCCTCACTTATACTGTTCACCTGTTAACATGTCCAGTGCGTGTTAAACCATCAGGGGAACACACTCTCCTCACTTATACTGTTCACCTGGTAACATGTCCCGTGCGTGTTAAACCATCAGGGGAACACACTCTCCTCACTTATACTGTTCACCTGGTGCCATGTCCCGGGTATATTAAACAATCAGGGGAACACACTCTCGTCACTTATACTGTTCACCTGGTAACATGTCCCGTGTATATTAAACCATCAGGGGAACACACTCTCCTCACTTATACTGTTCACCAGGTGACATGTCCCGTGTGTATTAAACCATCAGGGGAACACACTCTCCTCACTTATACTGTTCACCTGGCAACATGTCCCGTGAGTATTAAACAATCAGGGGAACACACTCTCCTCACTTATACTGTTCACCTGGTAAGATGTCCCGTGCGTGTTAAACCATCAGGGGAACACACTCTCCTCACTTATACTCTTCACCTGGTGACATGTCCCGTGCGTGTTAAACCATCAGGGGAACACACTCTCCTCACTTATACTCTTCACCTGGTGACATGTCCCGTGCGTGTTAAACCATCAGGGGAACACACTCTCCTCACTTATACTGTTCACCTGGTAACATGTCCCGTGCGTGTTAAACCATCAGGGGAACACAATTTCCTCACTTATACTGTTCACCTGGTAACATGTCCTGTGTGTATTAAACCATCAGAGGAACACACTCTCCTCACTTATACTGTTCACCTGGTAACATGTCCTGTGTGTATTAAACCATCAGAGGAACACACTCTCCTCACTTATACTCTTCACCTGGTGACATGTCCCGTGCGTGTTAAACCATCAGGGGAACACACTCTCCTCACTTATACTGTTCACCTGGTAACATGTCCCGTGCGTGTTAAACCATCAGGGGAACACAATTTCCTCACTTATACTGTTCACCTGGCAACATGTCCCGTGAGTATTAAACAATCAGGGGAACACACTCTCCTCACTTATACTGTTCACCTGGTAACATGTCCTGTGTGCATTAAACCATCAGAGGAACACACTCTCCTCACTTATACTATTCACCTGGTAACATGTCCCGTGAATATTAAACCATCAGGGGAAAGCACTCTCCTCACTTATCCTGTTCACCTGGTAACATGTCCCGAGTGCATTAAACCATCAGGGGAACACACTCTCCTCACTTATACTGTTCACCTGGTAACATGTCCTGTGTGTATTAAACCATCAGAGGAACACACTCTCCTCACTTATACTGTTCACCTGGTAACATGTCCCGTGTATATTAAACCATCAGGGGAACACACTCTCCTCACTTATACTGTTCACCTGCTGACTTGTCCCGTCAGTATTAAACAATCAGGGGAACTCACTCTCCTCACTTATATTCTTCACCTGGTAACATGTCCCTTGCGTGTTAAACCATCAGGGGAACACACTCTCCTCACTTATATTCTTCACCTGGTAACATGTCCCGTGTGTATTAAACCATCAGCGGAACACACTCTCCTCACTTATACTATTCACCTTTTAACATGTCCCGTGAATATTAAACCATCAGGGGAAAGCACTCTCCTCACTTATCCTGTTCACCTGGTAACATGTCCCGTGTGCATTAAACCATCAGAGGAACACACTCTCCTCACTTATACTCTTCACCTGGTGACATGTCCCGGGTATATTAAACCATCTGCGGAACACACTCTCCTAACTTATACTGTTCACCTGGTAACATGTCCTGTGTGTATTAAACCATCAGAGGAACACACTCTCCTCACTTATACTATTCACCTGGTAACATGTCCCGTGTATATTAAACCATCAGGGGAAAGCACTCTCCTCACTTATCCTGTTCACCTGGTAACATGTCCCGAGTGCATTAAACCATCAGGGGAACACACTCTCCTCACTTATACTGTTCACCTGGTGACATGTCCCTTCAGTATTAGACAATCAGGGGAACTCACTCTCCTCACTTATACTCTTCACCTGGTGACATGTCCCGTGCGTGTTAAACCATCAGGGGAACACACTCTCCTCACTTATACTGTTCACCTGCTGACTTGTCCCGGGTATATTAAACCATCAGGGGAACACACTCTCCTCACTTATACTGTTCACCTGGTAATATGTCCTGTGTGTATTAAACTATCAGGGGAACACACTCTCCTCACTTATACTGTTCACCTGGTACAATGTCCCGTGCGTGTTAAACCATCAGGGGAACACACTCTCCTCACTTATACTGTTCACCTGGCAACATGTCCCGTGAGTATTAAACAATCAGGGGAACACACTCTCCTCACTTATACTGTTCACCTGGTAACATGTCCCGTGCGTGTTAAACCATCAGGGGAACACACTCTCCTCACTTATACTGTTCACCTGGTAACATGTCCCGTGCATGTTAAACCATCAGGGGAACACACTCTCCTCACTTATACTGTTCACCTGGTAACTTGTCCCGGGTATATTAAACAATCAGGGGAACACACTCTCCTCACTTACACTGTTCACCTGCTAACATGTCCCGTGTATATTAAACCATCAGGGGAACACACTCTCCTCAATTATACTGTTCACCTGGTAACATGTCCCGTGAATATTAAACCATCAGGGGAACACACTCTCCTCACTTATACTGTTCACCTGGCAACATGTCCCGTGAGTATTAAACAATCAGGGGAACACACTCTCCTCACTTATACTGTTCACCTGGTAACATGTCCCGTGCGTGTTAAACCATCAGGGGAACACACTCTCCTCACTTATACTGTTCACCTGGTAACATG
The DNA here is from genome assembly GCF_036365525.1 of Heterodontus francisci. Lineage (NCBI taxonomy): Eukaryota > Metazoa > Chordata > Chondrichthyes > Heterodontiformes > Heterodontidae > Heterodontus > Heterodontus francisci. The sequence continues at coordinate 431,282 of NW_027140639.1, forward strand.
TCCCGTGCATGTTAAACCATCAGGGGAACACACTCTCCTCACTTATACTGTTCACCTGGTAACATGTCCCGGGTATATTAAACAATCAGGGGAACACACTCTCCTCACTTACACTGTTCACCTGCTAACATGTCCCGTGTATATGAAACCATCAGGGGAACACACTCTCCTCAATTATACTGTTCACCAGGTGACATGTCCCGTGTGTATTAAACAATCAGGGGCACACACTCTCCTCTCTTATACTGTTCACCTGGTAACATGTCCCGTGTGTATTAAACAAACAGGGGAACACACTCTCCTCACTTATACTGTTCACCTGGTATAATGTCCCGTGCGTGTTAAACCATCAGGGGAACACACTCTCCTCACTTATACTGTTCACCTGGCAACATGTCCCGTGAGTATTAAACAATCAGGGGAACACACTCTCCTCACTTATACTGTTCACCTGGTAACATGTCCCGTGCGTGTTAAACCATCAGGGGAACACACTCTCCTCACTTATACTGTTCACCTGGCAACATGTCCCGTGAGTATTAAACAATCAGGGGAACACACTCTCCTCACGTATACTGTTCAACTGGCAACATGTCCTGTGAAAATTAAACCATCAGGGGAACACCTTCTCCTCACTTATACTGTTCACCTGGTAACATGTCCTGTGTGTATTAAACCATCAGGGGAACTCACTCTCCTCCCTTATACTGTTCACCTGGTAACATGTCCCGTGTATATGAAACCATCAGGGGAACACACTCTCCACACTTATACTGTTCACCTGGTAACATGTCCCGTCAGTATTAAACAATCAGGGGAACTCACTCTCCTCACTTATACTCTTCACCTGGTAACATGTCCCGTGTATATTAAACCATCAGGGGAACACACTCTCCTCACTTATACTGTTCAGCTGGTAACATGTCCCGTGAGTATTAAACAATCAGGGGAACACACTCTCCTCACTTACACTGTTCACCTGCTAACATGTCCCGTGTATATTAAACCATCAGGGGAACACACTCTCCTCACTTATACTGTTCACCAGGTGACATGTCCCGTGTGTATTAAACAATCACGGGAACACACTCTCCTCACTTATACTGTTCACCTGGCAACATGTCCCGTGAGTATTAAACAATCAGGGGAACACACTCTCCTCACTTATACTGTTCACCTGGTAACATGTCCCGTTCGTGTTAAACCATCAGGGGAACACACTCTCCTCACTTATACTGTTCACCTGGCAACATGTCCCGTTAGTATTAAACAATCAGGGGAACACACTCTCCTCACTTATTCTGTTCACCTGGTAACATGTCCTATGTGTATTAAACCATCAGAGGAACACACTCTCCTCACTTATACTATTCACCTGGTAACATGTCCCGTGAATATTAAACCATCAGGTGAAAGCACTCTCCTCACTTATCCTGTTCACCTGGTAACATGTCCCGTGTGCATTAAACCATCAGGGGAACACACTCTCCTCACTTATACTGTTCACCTGGTGACATGTCCCGTCAGTATTAAACCATCAGCGGAACACACTCTCCTCACTTATACTGTTGACCTGGTGACATGTCCCGTCAGTATTAAACAATCAGGGGAACTCACTCTCCTCACTTATACTCTTCACCTGGTAACATGTCCGGTGCGTGTTAAACCATCAGGGGAACACACTCTCCTCACTTATACTGTTCACCTGGTAATATGTCCTGTGTGTATTAAACAATCAGGGAAACACACTCTCCTCACTTATACTGTTCACCTGTTAACATGTCCAGTGCGTGTTAAACCATCAGGGGAACACACTCTCCTCACTTATACTGTTCACCTGGTAACATGTCCCGTGCGTGTTAAACCATCAGGGGAACACACTCTCCTCACTTATACTGTTCACCTGGTAACATGTCCCGTGTATATTAAACCATCAGGGGAACACACTCTCCTCACATATACTGTTCACCTGGTAACATGTCCCGTGCGTGTTAAACCATCAGGGGAACACACTCTCCTCACTTATACTGTTCAACTGGTAACATGTCCCGTGTATATTAAACCATCAGGGGAACACACTCTCCTCACATATACTGTTCACCTGGCAACATGTCCCGTGAGTATTAAACAATCAGGGGAACACACTCTCCTCACTTATACTGTTCACCTAGCAACATGTCCTGTGAAAATTAAACCATCAGGGGAACACCTTCTCCTCACTTATACTGTTCACCTGGTAACATGTCCTGTGTGTATTAAACCATCAGGGGAACACACTCTCCTCACTTATACTGTTCACCTGGCAACATGTCCTGTGAAAATTAAACCATCAGGGGAACACACTCTCCTCACTTATACTATTCACCTGGTAACATGTCCCGTGAATATTAAACCATCAGGGGAAAGCACTCTCCTCACTTATCCTGTTCACCTGATAACATGTCCCGTGAGTATTAAACAATCAGGGGAACACACTCTCCTCACTTATACTGTTCGCCTGGTAACATGTCCCGTGTATATGAAACCATCAGGGGAACACACTCTCCACACTTATACTGTTCACCTGGTAACATGTCCCGTCAGTATTAAACAATCAGGGGAACTCACTCTCCTCACTTATACTCTTCACCTGGTAACATGTCCCGTGTATATTAAACCATCAGGGGAACACACTCTCCTCACTTATACTGTTCAGCTGGTAACATGTCCCGTGAGTATTAAACAATCAGGGGAACACACTCTCCTCACTTACACTGTTCACCTGCTAACATGTCCCGTGTATATTAAACCATCAGGGGAACACACTCTCCTCACTTATACTGTTCACCAGGTGACATGTCCCGTGTTTATTAAACAATCAGGGGAACACACTCTCCTCACTTATACTGTTCACCTGGTAACATGTCCCGTGCGTGTTAAACCATCAGGGGAACACACTCTCCTCACTTATACTGTTCACCTGGCAACATGTCCCGTGAGTATTAAACAATCAGGGGAACACACTCTCCTCACTTATACTGTTCACCTGGTAACATGTCCCGTGCGTGTTAAACCATCAGGGGAACACACTCTCCTCACTTATACTGTTCACCTGGCAACATGTCCCGTGAGTATTAAACAATCAGGGGAACACACTCTCCTCACTTATACTGTTCACCTGGTAACATGTCCTATGTGTATTAAACCATCAGAGGAACACACTCTCCTCACTTATACTATTCACCTGGTAACATGTCCCGTGAATATTAAACCATCAGGTGAAAGCACTCTCCTCACTTATCCTGTTCACCTGGTAACATGTCCCGTGTGCATTAAACCATCAGGGGAACACACTCTCCTCACTTATACTGTTCACCTGGTGACATGTCCCGTCAGTATTAAACAATCAGGGGAACTCACTCTCCTCACTTATACTCTTCACCTGGTAACATGTCCCGTGCGTGTTAAACCATCAGGGGAACACACTCTCCTCACTTATACTGTTCACCTGGTAATATGTCCTGTGTGTATTAAACAATCAGGGGAACACACTCTCCTCACTTATACTGTTCACCTGTTAACATGTCCCGTGCGTGTTAAACCATCAGGGGAACACACTCTCCTCACTTATACTGTTCACCTGGTAACATGTCCCGTGCGTGTTAAACCATCAGGGGAACAGACTCTCCTCTCTTATACTGTTCACCTGGTAACATGTCCCGTGTATATTAAACCATCAGGGGAACACACTCTCCTCACTTATACTCTTCACCTGGTAACATGTCCCGTGCGTGTTAAACCATCAGGGGAACACACTCTCCTCACTTATACTGTTCAGCTGGTAACATGTCCCGTGAGTATAAAACAATCAGGGGAACACACTCTCCTCACTTATACTGTTCACCTGGTAATATGTCCTGTGTGTATTAAACAATCAGGGGAACACACTCTCCTCACTTATACTGTTCACCTGTTAACATGTCCCGTGCGTGTTAAACCATCAGGGGAACACACTCTCCTCACTTATACTGTTCACCTGTTAACATGTCCCGTGCGTGTTAAACCATCAGGGGAACACACTCTCCTCACTTATACTGTTCACCTGGTAACATGTCCCGTGCGTGTTAAACCATCAGGGGAACACACTCTCCTCACTTATACTGTTCACCTGGTATAATGTCCCGTGTGTGTTAAACCATCAGGGGAACACACTCTCCTCACTTATACTGTTCACCTGGTATAATGTCCCGTGTGTGTTAAACCATCAGGGGAACACACTCTCCTCACTTATACTGTTCACCTGGTATAATGTCCCGTGCATGTTAAACCATCAGGGGAACACACTCTCCGCACTTATACTGTTCACCTGGTAACATGTCCCGTGCGTGTTAAACCATCAGGGGAACACACTCTCCTCACTTATACTGTTCACCTGGTAACATGTCCCGTTTATATTAAACCATCAGGGGAACACACTCTCCTCACTTATACTGTTCACCAGGTTACATGTCCCGTGTGTATTAAACAATCAGGGGAACACACTCTCCTCACTTATACTGTTCACCTGGTAACATGTCCCGTGCGTGTTAAACCATCAGGGGAACACACTCTCCTCACTTACACTGTACACCTGGCAACATGTCCCGTGAGTATTAAACCATCAGGGGAACACACTCTCCTCACTTATACTGTTCACCTGGCAACATGTCCCGTGAGTATTAAACAATCAGGGGAACAGACTCTCCTCACTTATACTGTTCACCTGGTAACATGTCCCGTGTATATTAAACCATCTGGGGAACACACTCTCCTCACGTATACTGTTCACCTGGCAACATGTCCCGTGAGTATTAAACAATCAGGGGAACAGACTCTCCTCACTTATACTGTTCACCTGGTAACATGTCCCGTGTATATTAAACCATCAGGGGAACACACTCTCCTCACTTATACTGTTCACCTGGCAACATGTCCCGAAGGTATTAAACAATCACGGGAACACACTCTCCTCACTTATACTGTTCACTAGGTGACATGTCCCGTGCGTGTTAAACCATCAGGGGAACACACTCTCCTCACTTATACTGTTCACCTGGTAACATGTCCCGTGCGTGTTAAACCATCAGGGGAACACACTCTCCTCACTTATACTGTTCACCTGGCAACATGTCCCGTGAGTATTAAACAATCAGGGGAACACACTCTCCTCACTTATACTGTTCACCTGGTGACATGTCCCGTGTGTATTAAACAATCAGGGGAACACAGTCTCCTCACTTATACTGTTCACCTGGTGACATGTCCCGTGCGTTTTAAACCATCAGGGGAACACACTTTCCTCACTTATACTGTTCACCTGGCAACATGTCCCGTGTGCATTAAACCATCAATGGAACACACTCTCCTCACTTATACTGTTCACCTGGCAACATGTCCCGAAGGTCTTTAACAATCACGGGAACACACTCTCCTCACTTATACTGTTCACCTGGTAACATGTCCCGTGCGTGTTAAACCATCAGGGGAACACACTCTCCTCACTTATACTGTTCATCTGGCAACATGTCCCGTGTGCATTAAACAATCACGGGAACACACTCTCCTCACTTATACTGTTCACCTGGTAACATGTCCCGTGCGTGTTAAACCATCAGGGGAACACACTCTCCTCACTTATACTGTTCACCTGGCAACATGTCCCGTGAGTATTAAACAATCAGGGGAACACAATCTCCTCACTTATACTGTTCACCTGGTGACATGTCCCGTGTGTATTAAACAATCAGGGGAACACACTCTCCTCACTTATACTGTTTACCTGGTAACATGTCCCGTGCGTGTTAAACCATCAGGGGAACACCCTCTCCTCACTTATACTGTTCACCTGGCAACATGTCCCGTGTGTATTAAACAATCAGGGGAACACACTCTCCTCACTTATTCTGTTCACCTGGTAACATGTCCCGTGTATATTAAACCATCTGGGGAACACACTCTCCTCACTTACACTCTTCTCCTGGTGACATGTCCCGTGTATATTAAACCATCAGGGGAACACACTCTCCTCACTTATTCTGTTCACCTGGTAACATGTCCCGTGCGTGTTAAACCATCAGGGGAACACACTCTCCTCACTTATACTGTTCACCTGGCAACATGTCCCGTGAGTATTAAACAATCAGGGGAACACACTCTCCTCACTTATTCTGTTCACCTGGTAACATGTCCTATGTGTATTAAACCATCAGAGGAACACACTCTCCTCACTTATACTATTCACCTGGTAACATGTCCCGTGAATATTAAACCATCAGGTGAAAGCACTCTCCTCACTTATCCTGTTCACCTGGTAACATGTCCCGTGTGCATTAAACCATCAGGGGAACACACTCTCCTCACTTATACTGTTCACCTGGTGACATGTCCCGTCAGTATTAAACAATCAGGGGAACTCACTCTCCTCACTTATACTCTTCACCTGGTAACATGTCCCGTGCGTGTTAAACCATCAGGGGAACACACTCTCCTCACTTATACTGTTCACCTGGTAATATGTCCTGTGTGTATTAAACAATCAGGGGAACACACTCTCCTCACTTATACTGTTCACCTGTTAACATGTCCCGTGCGTGTTAAACCATCAGGGGAACACACTCTCCTCACTTATACTGTTCACCTGGTAACATGTCCCGTGCGTGTTAAACCATCAGGGGAACAGACTCTCCTCTCTTATACTGTTCACCTGGTAACATGTCCCGTGTATATTAAACCATCAGGGGAACACACTCTCCTCACTTATACTCTTCACCTGGTAACATGTCCCGTGCGTGTTAAACCATCAGGGGAACACACTCTCCTCACTTATACTGTTCAGCTGGTAACATGTCCCGTGAGTATAAAACCATCAGGGGAACACACTCTCCTCACTTACACTGTACACCTGGCAACATGTCCCGTGAGTATTAAACCATCAGGGGAACACACTCTCCTCACTTATACTGTTCACCTGGCAACATGTCCCGTGTATATTAAACCATCAGGGGAACACACTCTCCTCACTTATACTGTTCACCTGGTATAATGTCCCGTGTGTGTTAAACCATCAGGGGAACACACTCTCCTCACTTATACTGTTCACCTGGTATAATGTCCCGTGCATGTTAAACCATCAGGGGAACACACTCTCCGCACTTATACTGTTCACCTGGTAACATGTCCCGTGCGTGTTAAACCATCAGGGGAACACACTCTCCTCACTTATACTGTTCACCTGGTAACATGTCCCGTTTATATTAAACCATCAGGGGAACACACTCTCCTCACTTATACTGTTCACCAGGTTACATGTCCCGTGTGTATTAAACAATCAGGGGAACACACTCTCCTCACTTATACTGTTCACCTGGTAACATGTCCCGTGCGTGTTAAACCATCAGGGGAACACACTCTCCTCACTTACACTGTACACCTGGCAACATGTCCCGTGAGTATTAAACCATCAGGGGAACACACTCTCCTCACTTATACTGTTCACCTGGCAACATGTCCCGTGAGTATTAAACAATCAGGGGAACAGACTCTCCTCACTTATACTGTTCACCTGGTAACATGTCCCGTGTATATTAAACCATCTGGGGAACACACTCTCCTCACGTATACTGTTCACCTGGCAACATGTCCCGTGAGTATTAAACAATCAGGGGAACAGACTCTCCTCACTTATACTGTTCACCTGGTAACATGTCCCGTGTATATTAAACCATCAGGGGAACACACTCTCCTCACTTATACTGTTCACCTGGCAACATGTCCCGAAGGTATTAAACCATCAGGGGAACACACTCTCCTCACTTATACTGTTCACTAGGTGACATGTCCCGTGCGTGTTAAACCATCAGGGGAACACACTCTCCTCACTTATACTGTTCACCTGGTAACATGTCCCGTGCGTGTTAAACCATCAGGGGAACACACTCTCCTCACTTATACTGTTCACCTGGCAACATGTCCCGTGAGTATTAAACAATCAGGGGAACACACTCTCCTCACTTATACTGTTCACCTGGTGACATGTCCCGTGTGTATTAAACAATCAGGGGAACACACTCTCCTCACTTATACTGTTCACCTGGTGACATGTCCCGTGCGTTTTAAACCATCAGGGGAACACACTTTCCTCACTTATACTGTTCACCTGGCAACATGTCCCGTGTGCATTAAACCATCAATGGAACACACTCTCCTCACTTATACTGTTCACCTGGCAACATGTCCCGAAGGTCTTTAACAATCACGGGAACACACTCTCCTCACTTATACTGTTCACCTGGTAACATGTCCCGTGCGTGTTAAACCATCAGGGGAACACACTCTCCTCACTTATACTGTTCACCTGGCAACATGTCCCGTGAGTATTAAACAATCAGGGGAACACAATCTCCTCACTTATACTGTTCACCTGGTGACATGTCCCGTGTGTATTAAACAATCAGGGGAACACACTCTCCTCACTTATACTGTTTACCTGGTAACATGTCCCGTGCGTGTTAAACCATCAGGGGAACCCCCTCTCCTCACTTATACTGTTCACCTGGCAACATGTCCCGTGTGTATTAAACAATCAGGGGAACACACTCTCCTCACTTATTCTGTTCACCTGGTAACATGTCCCGTGCGTGTTAAACCATCAGGGGAACACCCTCTCCTCACTTATACTGTTCACCTGGCAACATGTCCCGTGCGTGTTAAACCATCAGGGGAACCCCCTCTCCTCACTTATACTGTTCACCTGGCAACATGTCCCGTGAGTATTAAACAATCAGGGGAACACACTCTCCTCACTTATACTGTTCACCAGGTAACATGTCCCGTGTATATTAAACCATCAGGGGAACACACTCTCCTCACTTATACTGTTCACCTGGCAACATGTCCCGTGCGTGTTAAACCATCAGGGGAACACACACTCCTCACTTATACTGTTCACCAGGTGACATGTCCCGTGCGTGTTAAACCATCAGGGGAACACACTCTCCTCACTTATACTGTTCACCTGGCAACATGTCCCATGAGTATTAAACAATCAGGGGAACACCCTCTCCTCACTTATACTGTTCACCTGGCAACATGTCCCGTGAGTATTAAACAATCAGGGGAACACACTCTCCTCACTTATACTGTTCACCAGGTAACATGTCCCGTGTATATTAAACCATCAGGGGAACACACTCTCCTCACTTATACTGTTCACCTGGCAACATGTCCCGTGCGTGTTAAACCATCAGGGGAACACACACTCCTCACTTATACTGTTCACCTGGTAACATGCCCCGTGAGTATTAAACAATCAGGGGAACACACTCTCCTCACTTATACTGTTCACCTGGTAACATGTCCCGTGCGTGTTAAACCATCAGGGGAACACACTCTCCTCACTTATACTGTTCACCTGGCAACATGTCCCGTGAGTATTAAACAATCAGGGGAACACACTCTCCTCACTTATACTGTTCACCTGGCAACATGTCCCGTGCGTGTTAAACCATCAGGGGAACACATTCTCCTCACTTATACTGCTCACCTGGTGACATGTCCCGTGTGTATTAAACAATCAGGGGAACACACTCTCCTCACTTATACTGTTCACCAGGTGACATGTCCCGTGTATATTAAACCTTCAGGTGAACACACTCTCCTCACTTATACTGTTCACCTGGTAACATGTCCCGTGCGTGTTAAACCATCAGGGGAACACACTCTCCTCACTTATACTGTTCACCTGGCAACATGTCCCGTGAGTATTAAACAATCAGGGGAACACACTCTCCTCACTTATACTGTTCACCTGGTAACATGTCCCGTGCGTGTTAAACCATCAGGGGAACACACTCTCCTCACTTATACTGTTCACCTGGCAACATGTCCCGTGTATATTAAACCATCAGGGGAACACACACTCCTCACTTATACTGTTCACCAGGTGACATGTCCCGTGTGTATTAAACAATCAGGGGAACACACTCTCCTCACTTATACTGTTCACCTGGTAACATGTCCCGTGCGTATTAAACAATCACGGGAACACACTCTCCTCACTTATACTGTTCACCTGGTAACATGTCCCGTGCGTGTTAAACCATCAGGGGAACACACTCTCCTCACTTATACTGTTCATCTATTAACATGTCCCGTGTGCATTAAACCATCAATGGAACACACTCTCCTCACTTATACTGTTCACCTGGCAACATGTCCCGTGTGCATTAAACAATCACGGGAACACACTCTCCTCACTTATACTGTTCACCTGGTAACATGTCCCGTGAGTATTAAACAATCATGGGAACACACTCTCCTCACTTATACTGTTCACCTGGTGACATGTCCCGTGTGTATTAAACAATCAGGGGAACACACTCTCCTCACTTATTCTGTTTACCTGGTAACATGTCCCGTGCGTGTTAAACCATCAGGGGAACACACTCTCCTCACTTATACTGTTCACCTGGTAACATGTCCCGTGCGTGTTAAACCATCAGGGGAACACACTCTCCTCACTTATACTGTTCACCTGGTGACATGTCCCGTGAGTATTAAACGATCAGGGGAACTCACTCTCCTCACTTATACTGTTCACCAGGTAACATGTCCCGTGTATATTAAACCATCAGGGGAACACACTCTCCTCACTTATACTGTTCACCTGGCAACATGTCCCGTGAGTATTAAACAATCAGGGGAACACACTCTCCTCACTTATACTGTTCACCAGGTAACATGTCCCGTGTATATTAAACCATCAGGGGAACACACTCTCCTCACTTATACTGTTCACCTGGCAACATGTCCCGTGAGTATTAAACAATCAGGGGAACACATTCTCCTCACTTATACTGTTCACCAGGTAACATGTCCCGTGTATATTAAACCATCAGGGGAACACACTCTCCTCACTTATACTGTTCACCTGGCAACATGTCCCGTGAGTATTAAACAATCAGGGGAACACACTCTCCTCACTTATACTGTTCACCAGGTAACATGTCCCGTGTATATTAAACCATCAGGGGAACACACTCTCCTCACTTATACTGTTCACCTGGCAACATGTCCCGTGAGTATTAAACAATCAGGGGAACACATTCTCCTCACTTATACTGTTCACCAGGTAACATGTCCCGTGCGTATTAAACCATCAGGGGAACTCACTCTCCTCACTTATACTGTTCACCAGGTAACATGTCCCGTGTATATTAAACCATCAGGGGAACACACTCTCCTCACTTATACTGTTCACCTGGCAACATGTCCCGTGAGTATTAAACAATCAGGGGAACACACTCTCCTCACTTATACTGTTCACCAGGTAACATGTCCCGTGTATATTAAACCATCAGGGGAACACACTCTCCTCACTTATACTGTTCACCTGGCAACATGTCCCGTGAGTATTAAACAATCAGGGGAACACATTCTCCTCACTTATACTGTTCACCAGGTAACATGTCCCGTGTATATTAAACCATCAAGGGAACACACTCTCCTCACTTATACTGTTCACCTGGCAACATGTCCCGTGAGTATTAAACAATCAGGGGAACACACTCTCCTCACTTATACTGTTCACCAGGTAACATGTCCCGTGTATATTAAACCATCAGGGGAACACACTCTCCTCACTTATACTGTTCACCTGGCAACATGTCCCGTGAGTATTAAACAATCAGGGGAACACATTCTCCTCACTTATACTGCTCACCTGCTGACATGTCCCGTGTATATTAAACCATCAGGGGAACACACTCTGCTCACTTATACTGTTCACCTGGCAACATGTCCCGTGCGTGTTAAACCATCAGGGGAACACACACTCCTCACTTATACTGTTCACCTGGCAACATGTCCCGTGAGTATTAAACAATCAGGGGAACACACTCTCCTCACTTATACTGTTCACCAGGTAACATGTCCCGTGTATATTAAACCATCAGGGGAACACACTCTCCTCACTTATACTGTTCACCTGGTATAATGTCCCGTGCGTGTTAAACCATCAGGGGAACACACTCTCCTCACTTATACTGTTCACCTGGTATAATGTCCCGTGCGTGTTAAACCATCAGGGGAACACACTGTCCTCACTTATACTGTTCACCTGGTGACATGTCCCGTGTGTATTAAACAATCAGGGGAACATACTCTCCTCACTTATACTGTTCACCTGGTAACATGTCCCGTGCGTGTTAAACAATCAGGGGAACACACTCTCCTCACTTATACTGTTCACCAGGTGACATGTCCCGTGTGTATTAAACAATCAGGGGAACACACTCTCCTCACTTATACTGTTCACCTGGTAACATGTCCCGTGTGTATTAAACAATCAGGGGAACACACACTCCTCACTTATACTGTTCACCAGGTAACATGTCCCGTGTATATTAAACCATCAGGGGAACACACTCTCCTCACTTATACTGTTCACCTGGTAACATGTCCCGTGTGTATTAAACATTCAGGGGAACACACTCTCCTCACTTATACTGTTCACCTGGTGACATGTCCCGTGTATATTAAACCATCAGGGGAACACACTCTCCTCACTTTTTCTGTTCACCAGGTGACATGTCCCGTGTGTATTAAACAATCAGGGGAACACACTCTCCTCACTTATACTGTTCACCTGGTAACATGTCCTGTGTGTATTAAACAATCAGGGGAACACACTCTCCTCACTTATACTGTTCACCTGGTAACATGTCCCGTGTGTATTAAACAATCAGGGGAACACACTCTCCTCACTTATACTTTTCACCTGGTAACATGTCCCGTGTGTATTAAACAATCAGGGGAACACACTCTCCTCACTTATACTGTTCACCTGGTGACATGTCCCGTGTGTATTAAACAATCAGGGGAACACACTCTCCTCACTTATACTGTTCACCTGGAAACATGTCCAGTGCATATTAAACCATCAGGGGAACACACTCTCCTCACTTATACTGTTCACCTGGTAACATGTCCCGAGTGTATTAAACAATCAGGGGAACACACTCTCCTCACTTATACTGTTCACCTGGTAACATGTCCCGTGCGTGTTAAACCATCAGGGGAACACACTTTCCTCACTTATACTGTTCACCTGGCAACATGTCCCGTGTGCATTAAACCATCAATGGAACACACTCTCCTCACTTATACTGTTCACCTGGCAACATGTCCCGAGAGTATTAAACAATCACGGGAACAAACTCTCCTCACTTATACTGTTCACCTGGTAACATGTCCCGTGCGTATTAAACAATCAGGGGAACACACTCTCCTCACTTATACAATTCACCTGTTAACATGTCCCGTGCGTGTTAAACCATCAGGGGAACACACTTTCCTCACTTATACTGTTCATCTGGTAACATGTCCCGTGTGCATTAAACCATCAATGGAACACATTCTCCTCACTTATACTGATCACCTGGCAACATGTCCCGTGTGCATTAAACAATCACGGGAACACACTCTCCTCACTTATACTGTTCACCTGGTAACATGTCCCGTGAGTATTAAACAATCACGGGAACACACTCTCCTCACTTATACTGTTCACCTGGTGACATGTCCCGTGTGTATTAAACAATCAGGGGAACTCACTCTCCTCACTTATTCTGTTTACCTGGTAACATGTCCCGTGCGTGTTAAACCATCAGGGGAACACACTCTCCTCACTTATACTGTTCACCTGGTATAATGTCCCGTGCGTGTTAAACCATCAGGGGAACACCCTCTCCTCACTTATACTGTTCACCTGGCAACATGTCCCGTGATTATTAAACAATCAGGGGAACACACTCTCCTCACTTATACTGTTCACCTGGTAACATGTCCCGTGCGTGTTAAACCATCAGGGGAACACCCTCTCCTCACTTATACTGTTCACCTGGCAACATGTCCCGTGAGTATTAAACAATCAGGGGAACACACTCTCCTCACTTATACTGTTCACCTGGTAACATGAGCTGTGTATATTAAACCATCAGGGGAAGACACTCTCCTCACTTATACTGTTCACCTGGTAACATGTCCCATGTACATTAAACCATCAGGGGAATACACTCTCCTCACTTATACTGCTCACCTGCTGACATGTCCCGTGTGTATTAAACAATCAGGGGAACACACTCTCCTCACTTATACTGTTCACCTGGCAACATGTCCCGTGCGTGTTAAACCATCAGGGGAACACACACTCCTCACTTATACTGTTCACCTGGCAACATGTCCCGTGTATATTAAACCATCAGGGGAACACACTCTGCTCACTTATACTGTTCACCTGGCAACATGTCCCGTGCGTGTTAAACCATCAGGGGAACACACACTCCTCACTTATACTGTTCACCTGGCAACATGTCCCGTGAGTATTAAACAATCAGGGGAACACACTCTCCTCACTTATACTGTTCACCAGGTAACATGTCCCGTGTATATTAAACCATCAGGGGAACAGACTCTCCTCACTTATACTGTTCACCTGGTAACATGTCCCGTGTATATTAAACCATTAGGGGAACACACTCTGCTCACTTATACTGTTAACCTGGCAACATGTCCCGTGCGTGTTAAACCATCAGGGGAACACACTCTCCTCACTTATACTGTTCACCTGGTATAATGTCCCGTGCGTGTTAAACCATCAGGGGAACACACTGTCCTCACTTATACTGTTCACCTGGTGACATGTCCCGTGTGTATTAAACAATCAGGGGAACACACTCTCCTCACTTATACTGTTCACCTGGTAACATGTCCCGTGCGTGTTAAACCATCAGGGGAACACACTCTCCTCACTTATACTGTTCACCTGGTAACATGTCCCGTGTATATTAAACCATCAGGGGAACACACTCTCCTCACTTATACTGTTCACCAGGTGACATGTCCCGTGTGTATTAAACAATCAGGGGAACACACTCTCCTCACTTATACTGTTCACCTGGTAACATGTCCCGTGAGTATTAAACAATCAGGGGAACACACTCACCTCACTTATACTGTTCACCTGGTAACATGTCCCGTGTGTATTAAACAATCAGGGGAACACACTCACCTCACTTATACTGTTCACCTGGTATAATGTCCCGTACGTGTTAAACCATCAGGGGAACACACTCTCCTCACTTATACTGTTCACCTGGTAACATGTCCAGTGTATATTAAACCATCTGGGGAACACACTCTCCTCACTTATACTGTTCACCTGGTGACATGTCCCGTGTGTTTTCAACAATCAGGGGAACACACTCTCCTCACTTATACTGTTCACCAGGTAACATGTCCCGTGTATATTAAACAATCAGGGGAACACACTCCCCTCACTTATACTGTTCACCTGGTAACATGTCCCGTGCGTGTTAAACCATCAGGGGAACACACTCTCCTCACTTATACTGTTCACCTGGCAACATGTCCCGTGAGTATTAAACAATCAGGGGAACACACTCTCCTCACTTATACTGTTCACCTGGTGACATGTCCCGTGTGTATTAAACAATCAGGGGAACACACTCTCCTCACTTATACTGTTCACCTGGTGACATGTCCCGAGTGTATTAAACAATCAGGGGAACACACTCTCCTCACTTATACTGTTCACCTGGTAACATGTCCCGTGCGTGTTAAACCATCAGGGGAACACACTTTCCTCACTTATACTGTTCACCTGGCAACATGTCCCGTGTGCATTAAACCATCAATGGAACACACTCTCCTCACTTATACTGTTCACCTGGCAACATGTCCCGTGAGTATTAAACAATCACGGGAACACACTCTCCTCACTTATACTGTTCACCTGGTAACATGTCCCGTGTGCATTAAACAATCACGGGAACACACTCTCCTCACTTATACTGTTCACCTGGTAACATGTCCCGTGCGTGTTAAACCATCAGGGGAACACACTCTCCTCACTTATACTGTTCATCTGGCAACATGTCCCGTGTGCATTAAACAATCACGGGAACACACTCTCCTCACTTATACTGTTCACCTGGTAACATGTCCCGTGCGTGTTAAACCATCAGGGGAACACATTCTCCTCACTTATACTGTTCACCTGGCAACATGTCCCGTGAGTATTAAACAATCAGGGGAACACACTCTCCTCACTTATACTGTTCACCTGGTGACATGTCCCGTGTGTATTAAACAATCAGGGGAACACACTCACCTCACTTATACTGTTTACCTGGTAACATGTCCCGTGCGTGTTAAACCATCAGGGGAACACACTCTCCTCACTTATACTGTTCACCTGGTATAATGTCCCATGCGTGTTAAACCATCAGGGGAACACCCTCTCCTCACTTATACTGTTCACCTGGCAACATGTCCCGTGTGTATTAAACAATCAGGGGAACACACTCTCCTCACTTATTCTGTTCACCTGGTAACATGTCCCTTGCGTGTTAAACCATCAGGGGAACACCCTCTCCTCACTTATACTGTTCACCTGGCAACATTTCCCGTGAGTATTAAACAATCAGGGGAACACACTCTCCTCACTTATACTGCTCACCTGCTGACATGTCCCGTGTGTATTAAACAATCAGGGGAACACACTCTCCTCACTTATACTGTTCACCAGGTAACATGTCCCGTGTATATTAAACCATCAGGGGAACACACTTTCCTCACTTATACTGCTCACCTGCTGACATGTCCCGTGTGTATTAAACCATCAGGGGAACACACTCTCCTCACTTATACTGTTCACCAGGTGACATGTCCCGTGTGTATTAAACAATCAGGGGAACACACTCTCCTCACTTATACTGTTCACCTGGTAACATGTCCCGTGCGTGTTAAACCATCAGGGAACACACTCTCCTCACTTATACTGTTCACCTGGTAACATGTCCCGTGAGTATTAAACAATCAGGGGAACACACTCTCCTCACTTATACAGTTCACCTGGTAACATGTCCCGTGCGTGTTAAACCATCAGGGGAACACACTCTCCTCACTTATACTGTTCACCTGGCAACATGTCCCGTGAGTATTAAACAATCAGGGGAACACACTCTCCTCACTTATACTGTTCACCTGGTAACATGTCCCGTGCGTGTTAAACCATCAGGGGAACACACTCTCCTCAATTATACTGTTCACCTGGCAACATGTCCCGTGAGTATTAAACAATCAGGGGAACACACTCTCCTCACTTATACTGTTCACCTGGTAACATGTCCCGTGCGTGTTAAACCATCAGGGGAACACATTCTCCTCACTTATACTGCTCACCTGGTGACATGTCCCGTGTGTATTAAACAATCAGGGGAACACACTCTCCTCACTTATACTGTTCACCAGGTGACATGTCCCGTGTATATTAAACCTTCAGGGGAACACACTCTCCTCACTTATACTGTTCACCTGGTAACATGTCCCGTGCGTGTTAAACCATCAGGGGAACACACTTTCCTCACTTATACTGTTCACCTGGTAACATGTCCGTGTGAATTAAACCATCAATGGAACACTCTCTCCTCACTTATACTGTTCACCTGGTAACATGTCCTGTGTGCATTAAATCATCAGGGGAACACACTCTCCTCACTTATACTGTTCACCTGGTGACATGTCCCGTGTCTATTAAACCATCAGGGGAAAGCCCTCTCCTCACATATACTGTTCAACTGGTGACATGTCACGTGTGTATTAAACAATCAGGGGAACTCACTCTCTTCACTTTTGCTGTTCACCTGTTGACATGTCCCGTGTGTTTTAAACCATCAGGGGAACACACTCTCCTCACTTATACTGTTCACCTGGTAACATGTCCCGTGTGTATTAAACCATCAGGGAAACACACTCTCTTCACTTATACTGTTCATCTGGTAATATGTCCCGTGTATATTAAACCATCAGGGGAACACACTCTCCTCACTTATACTGATCACCTGGTGACATGTCCCGGGTATATTAAAAAATCAGGGGAACTCACTCTCCTCACTTATACTCTTCACCTGGTAACATGCCCCGTGTGTATTAAACCATCAGGGGAATACACTCTCCTCACTTATCCTGTACACCTGGTAACATGTCCCTTGTATATTAAACCATCAGGGGAACACACTCTCCTCACTTATACTGTTCACCTGGTGACATGTCCCGTGTGTATTAAACAATCAGGGGAACACACTCTCCTCACTTATACTGTTCAGCTGGTAACATGTCCCGTGCGTATTAAACAATCAGGGGAACACACTCTACTCACTTATACTGTTCACCTGGTAACATGTCCCGTGTATATTAAACCATCAGGGGAACACACTCTCCTCACTTATACTGTTCATCTGGTAACATGTCCCGTGCGTATTAAACAATCAGGGGAACACACTCTCCTCACTTATACTGTTCACCTGGTGACATGTCCCGTGTTTATTAAACAATAAGGGGAACACACTCTCCTCACTTATACTGTTCACCTGGTAACATGTCCCGTGTATATTAAACCATCAGGGGAACACACTCTCCTCACTTATACTGTTCACCTGGTAATATGTCCTGTGTATATTAAACCATCAGGGGAACACACTCTCCTCACTTATACTGTTCACCTGGTGACATGTCCCGTGTTTATTAAACAATAAGCGGAACACGCTCTCCTCACTTATACTGTTCACCTGGTAACATGTCCCGTGTGTATTAAACAATCAGGGGAACACGCTCTCCTCACTTATACTGTTCACCTGGTAACATGTCCCGTATGTATTAAACAATAAGGGGAACACATTCTCCTCACTTATCGAGTTCACCTGGTAACATGTCCTGTGTGTATTAAACAATCAGGGGAACACACTCTCCTCACTTATTCTGTTCAACTGGTGACATGTCCCGTGTGCATTAAACAGTCAGGGGAACACACTCTCCTCACTTATACTGTTCACCTGGTGACATGTCCCGTGTGTATTAAACAATCAGGGGAACACTCTCTCCTCACTTATACTGTTCACCTGGTAACATGTCCCATGTATATTAAACCATCAGGGGAACAAAGTCACCTCACTTATACTGTTCACCTGGTAACATGTCCCGTGCGTATTAAACAATCAGCGGAACACACTCTCCTCACTTATACTGTTCACCTGGTAACATGTCCCGTGCGTATTAAACAATCAGCGGAACACACTCTCCTCACTTATACTGTTCACCTGGTAACATGTCCCATGTATATTAAACCATCAGGGGAACAAAGTCACCTCACTTATACTGTTCACCTGTTGACATGTCCTGTTTGTATTAAACCATCAGGGGAACACACTCTCCTCACTTATACTGTTCACCTGGTAACATGTCCCATGTATATTAAACCATCAGGGGAACAAAGTCACCTCACTTATACTGTTCACCTGGTAACATGTCCCGTGTGTATTAAACAATCAGGGGAACACACTCTCCTCACTTATACTGTTCACCTGGTAACATGTCCCATGTATATTAAACCATCAGGGGAACACACTCTCCTCACTTATACTGTTCACCTAGTAACATGTCCCGTGTGTATAAAACAATCAGGGGAACACACTCTCCTCACTTATACTGTTCACCTGGTAACATGTCCCATGTATATTAAACCATCAGGGGAACACACTCTCCTCACTTATACTGTTCACCTGGTGACATGTCCCGTGTGTATTAAACAATCATGGGAACACACTCTCCTCACTTATACTGTTCACCTGGTAACATGTCCCGTGTGTATTAAACAATCATGGGAACACACTCTCCTCACTTATACTGTTCACCTGGTAACATGTCCCATGTATATTAAACCATCAGGGGAACACATTCTCTTCACTTATACTGTTCACCTAGTAACATGTCCCGTGTATATTAAACCATCAGGGGAACACACTCTCCTCACTTATACTGTTCACCTGGTAACATGTCCCGTGAATATTAAACCATCAGGGGAAAGCACTCTCCTCACTTATACTGTTCACCTGGTAACATGTCCCGTGTGCATTAAACCATCAGTGGAACACACTCTCCTCACTTATACTGTTCACCTGGTAACATGTCCCGTGAATATTAAACCATCAGGGGAAAGCACTCTCCTCACTTATACTGTTCACCTGCTAACATGTCCCGTGTATATTAAACCATCAGGGGAAAACACTCTCCTCACTGATGCTGTTCACCTGGTAACATGTCCCGTGTATATTAAACCATCAGGGGAACACAGTCTCCTCACTTATACTGATCACCTGGTGACATGTCCCGGGTATATTAAACAATCAGGGGAACACACTCTCCTCACTTATACTGTTCACCTGGTGACACATCCCGTCAGTATTAAACAATCAGGGGAACACACTCTCCTCACTTATACTGTTCACCTGGTAACATGTCCCGTGCGTATTAAATCATCAGGGGAACACAGTCTCCTCACTTATACTGATCACCTGGTAACATGTCCCGTGTGTATTAAACCATCAGGGGAACACACTCTCCTCACTTATACTGTTCACCTGGTAACATGTCCCGTGTATATTAAACCAACAGGGGAACACACTCTCCTCACTTATACTGTTCACCTGGTAACATGTCCCGTGCGTGTTAATCAATCAGGGGAACACACTCTCCTCACTTATACTGTTCACCCGGTGACATGTCCCGTGCGTACTAAACAGTCAGGGTAACAATCTCTCCTCACTTCTACTGTTCACCTGGAAACATGTCCCGTGTATATTAAACCATCAGGGGAACACACTCTCCTCACTTATACTTTTCACCTGGGAACATGTCCCGTGTGTATTAAACCATCAGGGGAACACACTCTCCTCACTTATACTGTTCACCTGGTAACAAGTCCCATGTATATTAAACCATCAGGGGAAAGCCCTCTCCTCACATATACTGTTCAACTGGTGACATGTCACGTGTGTTTTAAACCATCAGGGGAACACACTCTCCTCACTTATACTGTTCACCTGGTGACATGTCCCGTGAGTATTAAACCATCAGGGGAACACACTCTCCTCACTTATACTGTTCACCTGGTAACATGTCCCGTGTGTATTAAACCATCAGGGGAAAGCCCTCTCCTCACTTATACTGTTCAACTGGTGACATGTCCCGTGTGCATTAAACAATCAGGGGAACACACTCTCTTCACTTATACTGTTCACCTGGTAACATGTCCCGTGTATATTAAACAATCAGGGAAACACACTCTCTTCACTTATACTGTTCATCTGGTAATATGTCCCGTGTATATTAAACCATCAGGGGAACACACTCTCCTCACTTATACTGATCACCTGGTGACATGTCCCGGGTATATTAAAAAATCAGGGGAACTCACTCTCCTCACTTATACTGTTCACCTGGTAACATGTCCCGTGTATATTAAACAATCAGGGAAACACACTCTCTTCACTTATACTGTTCATCTGGTAATATGTCCCGTGTATATTAAACCATCAGGGGAACACACTCTCCTCACTTATACTGATCACCTGGTGACATGTCCCGGGTATATTAAACCATCAGGGGAAAACACTCTCCTCACTTATACTGTTCACCTGGTAACATGTCCCGTGTATATTAAACAATCAGGGAAACACACTCTCTTCACTTATACTGTTCATCTGGTAATATGTCCCGTGTATATTAAACCATCAGGGGAACACACTCTCCTCACTTATACTGATCACCTGGTGACATGTCCCGGGTATATTAAAAAATCAGGGGAACTCACTCTCCTCACTTATACTCTTCACCTGGTAACATGTCCCGTGTGTATTAAACCATCAGGGGAATACACTCTCCTCACTTATCCTGTACACCTGGTAACATGTCCCTTGTATATTAAACCATCAGGGGAACACACTCTCCTCACTTATACTGTTCACCTGGTGACATGTCCCGTGTGTATTAAACAATCAGGGGAACACACTCTCCTCACTTATACTGTTCAGCTGGTAACATGTCCCGTGCGTATTAAACAATCAGGGGAACACACTCTCCTCACTTATACTGTTCACCTTGTAACATGTCCCGTGTATATTAAACCATCAGGGGAACACACTCTCCTCACTTATACTGTTCATCTGGTAACATGTCCCGTGCGTATTAAACAATCAGGGGAACACACTCTCCTCACTTATACTGTTCACCTGGTAACATGTCCCGTGTATATTAAACCATCAGGGGAACACACTCTCCTCACTTATACTGTTCATCAGGTAACATGTCCCGTGTATATTAAACCATCAGGGGAACACACTCTCCTCACTTATACTGTTCACCTGGTGACATGTCCCGTGTTTATTAAACAATAAGGGGAACACACTCTCCTCACTTATACTGTTCACCTGGTAACATGTCCCGTGTGTATTGAACAATCAGGGGAACACGCTCTCCTCACTTATACTGTTCACCTGGTAACATGTCCCGTATGTATTAAACAATAAGGGGAACTCACTCTCCTCACTTATCGAGTTCACCTGGTAACATGTCCTGTGTGCATTAAACAATCAGGGGAACACACTCTCCTCACTTATTCTGTTCAACTGGTGACATGTCCCGTGTGCATTAAACAGTCAGGGGAACACACTCTCCTCACTTATACTGTTCACCTGGTATCATGTCCCGTGTGCATTAAACAATCAGGGGAACACACTCTCCTCACTTACACTGTTTACCTGGTAACATGTCCCGTGTGTATTAAACAAACAGGGGAACACACTCTCCTCACTTATACTGTTCACCTGGTGACGTGTCCCGTGTGCATTAAACAATCAGGGGAAAACACTCTCCTCACTATTCTGTTCACCTGGCAACATGACCCGTGTGTATTACACAATCAGGGGAACACACTCTCCTCACTTATACTGT
This sequence comes from Heterodontus francisci, assembly GCF_036365525.1. Classification (NCBI taxonomy): domain Eukaryota; kingdom Metazoa; phylum Chordata; class Chondrichthyes; order Heterodontiformes; family Heterodontidae; genus Heterodontus; species Heterodontus francisci. The sequence continues at coordinate 454,166 of NW_027140639.1, forward strand.
TCACCTGGTGACGTGTCCCGTGTGCATTAAACAATCAGGGGAAAACACTCTCCTCACTATTCTGTTCACCTGGTAACATGACACTTGTGCATTAAACAATCAGAGGAACACACTCTCCTCACTTATACTGTTCACCTGGTAACATGTCCCATGTATATTAAACCATCAGTGGAACACACTCTCTTCACTTATACTGTTCACCTGTTAACATGTCCCATGTATATGAAACCATCAGGGGTACACACTCTCCTCACTTCTGCTGTTCAGCTGGTAACATGTCCCGTGTGCATTAAAAAATCAGGGGAACACACTCTCCTCACTTATACTGTTCATCTGGTAACATGTCCCGTGCGTATTAAACAATCAGGGGAACACACTCTCCTCTCTTATACTCTTGCCCTGGTAACATGTCGTGTGTATATTAAACCATCAGGGCAACACACTCTCCTCACTTATACTGTTCACCTGGTAACATGTCCCGTGTGTATTAAACAATCAGGGGAACACACTCTCGTCACTTATACTGTTCACCTGGTGACATGTCCCACGTATATTAAACCATGAGGGGAACACACTCTCCTCACTTATACTGTTCACCTGGTGACATGTCCCACGTATATTAAACCATCAGGGGAACACACTCTCCTCACTTATACTGTTCACCTGGTGACATGTCCCACGTATATTAAACCATCAGGGGAACACACTCTCCTCACTTATACTGTTCACCTGGTGACATGTCCCACGTATATTAAACCATCAGGTGAACACACTCTCCTCACTTATACTGTTCACCTGGTAACATGTCCCGTGCGTGTTAATCAATCAGGGGAACACACTCTCCTCACTTATACTGTTCACCCGGTGACATGTCCCGTGCGTACTAAACAGTCAGGGTAACAATCTCTCCTCACTTCTACTGTTCACCTGGAAACATGTCCCGTGTATATTAAACCATCAGGGGAACACACTCTCCTCACTTATACTTTTCACCTGGGAACATGTCCCGTGTGTATTAAACCATCAGGGGAACACACTCTCCTCACTTATACTGTTCACCTGGTAACAAGTCCCATGTATATTAAACCATCAGGGGAAAGCCCTCTCCTCACATATACTGTTCAACTGGTGACATGTCACGTGTGTTTTAAACCATCAGGGGAACACACTCTCCTCACTTATACTGTTCACCTGGTGACATGTCCCGTGAGTATTAAACCATCAGGGGAACACACTCTCCTCACTTATACTGTTCACCTGGTAACATGTCCCGTGTGTATTAAACCATCAGGGGAAAGCCCTCTCCTCACTTATACTGTTCAACTGGTGACATGTCCCGTGTGCATTAAACAATCAGGGGAACACACTCTCCTCACTTATACTGTTCACCTGGTAACATGTCCCGTGTATATTAAACAATCAGGGAAACACACTCTCTTCACTTATACTGTTCATCTGGTAATATGTCCCGTGTATATTAAACCATCAGGGGAACACACTCTCCTCACTTATACTGATCACCTGGTGACATGTCCCGGGTATATTAAAAAATCAGGGGAACTCACTCTCCTCACTTATACTCTTCACCTGGTAACATGTCCCGTGTGTATTAAACCATCAGGGGAATACACTCTCCTCACTTATCCTGTACACCTGGTAACATGTCCCTTGTATATTAAACCATCAGGGGAACACACTCTCCTCACTTATACTGTTCACCTGGTGACATGTCCCGTGTGTATTAAACAATCAGGGGAACACACTCTCCTCACTTATACTGTTCAGCTGGTAACATGTCCCGTGCGTATTAAACAATCAGGGGAACACACTCTCCTCACTTATACTGTTCACCTTGTAACATGTCCCGTGTATATTAAACCATCAGGGGAACACACTCTCCTCACTTATACTGTTCATCTGGTAACATGTCCCGTGCGTATTAAACAATCAGGGGAACACACTCTCCTCACTTATACTGTTCACCTGGTAACATGTCCCGTGTATATTAAACCATCAGGGGAACACACTCTCCTCACTTATACTGTTCATCAGGTAACATGTCCCGTGTATATTAAACCATCAGGGGAACACACTCTCCTCACTTATACTGTTCACCTGGTGACATGTCCCGTGTTTATTAAACAATAAGGGGAACACACTCTCCTCACTTATACTGTTCACCTGGTAACATGTCCCGTGTGTATTGAACAATCAGGGGAACACGCTCTCCTCACTTATACTGTTCACCTGGTAACATGTCCCGTATGTATTAAACAATAAGGGGAACTCACTCTCCTCACTTATCGAGTTCACCTGGTAACATGTCCTGTGTGCATTAAACAATCAGGGGAACACACTCTCCTCACTTATTCTGTTCAACTGGTGACATGTCCCGTGTGCATTAAACAGTCAGGGGAACACACTCTCCTCACTTATACTGTTCACCTGGTATCATGTCCCGTGTGCATTAAACAATCAGGGCAACACACTCTCCTCACTTATACTGTTCACCTGGTAACATGTCCCGTGCGTATTAAACAATCAGCGGAACACACTCTCCTCACTTACACTGTTTACCTGGTAACATGTCCCGTGTGTATTAAACAAACAGGGGAACACACTCTCCTCACTTATACTGTTCACCTGGTGACGTGTCCCGTGTGCATTAAACAATCAGGGGAAAACACTCTCCTCACTATTCTGTTCACCTGGCAACATGACCCGTGTGTATTACACAATCAGGGGAACACACTCTCCTCACTTATACTGTTCACCTGGTGACGTGTCCCGTGTGCATTAAACAATCAGGGGAAAACACTCTCCTCACTATTCTGTTCACCTGGTAACATGACACGTGTGATTTAAACAATCAGAGGAACACACTCTCCTCACTTATACTGTTCACCTGGTAACATGTCCCATGTATATGAAACCATCAGGGGTACACACTCTCCTCACTTCTGCTGTTCAGCTGGTAACATGTCCCGTGTGCATTAAAAAATCAGGGGAACACACTCTCCTCACTTATACTGTTCATCTGGTAACATGTCCCGTGCGTATTAAACAATCAGGGGAACACACTCTCCTCTCTTATACTCTTGCCCTGGTAACATGTCGTGTGTATATTAAACCATCAGGGCAACACACTCTCCTCACTTATACTGTTCACCTGGTAACATGTCCCGTGTGTATTAAACAATCAGGGGAACACACTCTCGTCACTTATACTGTTCACCTGGTGACATGTCCCACGTATATTAAACGATGAGGGGAACACACTCTCCTCACTTATACTGTTCACCTGGTGACATGTCCCACGCATATTAAACCATCAGGGGAACACACTCTCCTCACTTATACTGTTCACCTGGTGACATGTCCCACGTATATTAAACCATCAGGGGAACACACTCTCCTCACTTATACTGTTCACCTGGTGACATGTCCCACGTATATTAAACCATCAGGTGAACACACTCTCCTCACTTATACTGTTCATCTGGTAACATGTCCCGTGTATATTAAACCATCAGGGGAACACACTCTCCTCACTTATACAGTTCACCCGGTGACATGTCCCGTGTGCATTAAACAATCAGGGGAACACAATCTCCTTTCTTATTCTGTTCACCTGGTAACATGTCCCCTGCGTATTAAACAATCAGGGGAACACACTCTCCTCACTTATACTGTTCACCTGCTGACATGTCCCGTGTATATTAAACCATCAGGGGAACACACTCTCCTCACTTATACTGTTCACCTGGTAACATGTCCTGTGTATATTAAACCATCAGGGGAACACACTCTCCTCACTTATACAGTTCACCCGGTGACATGTCCCGTGTGCATTAAACAATCAGGGGAACACACTCTCCTCTCTTATTCTGTTCACCTGGTGACATGTCACGTGTATTTTAAACAATCAGGGGAACACACTCTCCTCAGTTATACTGTTCACCTGGTAACATGTCCCTTGCGCATTAAACCGTCAGGGGAACACACTCTCCTCACTTATACTGTTCACCTTGTAACATGTCCCGTGTATATTAAACCATCAGGGGAACACACTCTCCTCACTTATACTGTTCATCTGGTAACATGTCCCGTGTGTATTAAACAATCAGAGGAACACACTCTCCTCACTTATATTGTTCACCTGCTAACATGTCCCGTGTGCATTAAAAAATCAGGGGAACACACTCTCCTCACTTCCACTGTTCACCTGCTAACATGTCCCGTGCGTGTTAAACAATCAAGGGAACACACTCTCCTCACTTATACTGTTCATCTGGTAACATGTCCCGTGTGAATTAAAAAATCAGGGGAACACACTCTCCTCACTTATACTGATCACCTGGTAACATGTCCTGTGTATATTAAACAATCAGGGGAGCACACTCTCCTCACTTATACTGTTCACCTGCTAACATGTCCCGTGTGAATTAAAAAATCAGGGGAACACACTCTCCTCACTTATACTGATCACCTGGTAACATGTCCTGTGTATATTAAACCATCAGGGGAAGACACTCTCTTCACTTATACTGTTCACCTGGTAACATGTCCCGTGTTTATGAAACCATCGGGGGAACACACTCTCCTCACTTATACTGTTCACCTGGTAACATGTCCCGTCGATATTAAACCATAAGGGGAACACACTCTCCTCACTTATACTGTTCACCTGGTGACATGTCCCGTGTGTATTAAACAATCAGAGGAACACACTCTCCTCACTTATACTGTTGACCTGGTAACATGTCCCGTGTGTATTAAACAATCAGAGGAACCCACTCTCCTCACTTATACTGTTCAACTGGTAACATGTCCCGTGTGTATTAAACCATCAGGGGAACACACTCACCTCACTTATACTGTACCCCTGGTGACATGTCCCGTGTGTATTAAACAATCAGGGGAACACACTCTCCTCACTTATACTGTTCACCTGGTGACATGTCCCGTGTGTATTAAACAATCAGGGGAAAACACTCTCCTCACTTATACTGTTCACCTGGGAACATGTCCCGTGTGTATTAAACAATCAGGGGAACACACTCTCCTCACTTATACTGTTCACCTGGTAACATGTCCTGTGTGTATTAAACGATCATGGGAACACACTCTCCTCACTTATACTGTTCACCTGGTAACATGTCCCGTGTGTATTAAACAATCAGGGGAACACACTCTCCTCACTTATACTTTTCACCTGGTAACATGTCCCGTGTTTATTAAACAATCAGGGGAACACACTCTCCTCACTTATACTGTTCACCTGGTAACATGTCCTGTGTGTATTAAACGATCATGGGAACACACTCTCCTCACTTATACTGTTCACCTGGTAACATGTCCCGTGCGTGTTAAACCATCAGGGGAACACACTCTCCTCACTTATACTGTTCATCTGGTATAATGTCCCATGCGTGTTAAACAATCAGGGGAACACACTCTCCTCACTTATACTGTTCACCTGGTAACATGTCCTGTGCGTATTAAACGATCATGGGAACACACTCTCCTCACTTATACTGTTCACCTGGTAACATGTCCCGTGCGTGTTAAACCATCAGGGGAACACACTCTCCTCACTTATACTGTTCATCTGGTATAATGTCCCATGCGTGTTAAACCATCAGGGGAACACACTCTCCTCACTTATACTGTTCACCTGGTAACATGTCCCGTGTATATTAAACCATCTGGGGAACACACTCTCCTCAATTATATTCTTCACCTGGTAACATGTCCCGTGTGTATCAAACAATCTAGGGAACACACTCTCCTCACTTATACTGTTCACCTGGTAACATGTCCTGTGTGTATTAAACGATCATGGGAACACACTCTCCTCACTTATACTGTTCACCTGGTAACATGTCCCGTGTGTATTAAACAATCAGGGGAACACACTCTCCTCACTTATACTTTTCACCTGGTAACATGTCCCGTGTTTATTAAACAATCAGGGGAACACACTCTCCTCACTTATACTGTTCACCTGGTAACATGTCCTGTGTGTATTAAACAATCATGGGAACACACTCTCCTCACTTATACTGTTCACCTGGTAACATGTCCCGTGTGTATTAAACAATCAGGGGAACACACTCTCCTCACTTAAACTGTTCACCTGGTAACATGTCCCGTGTGTTTAAAACAATCAGGGGAACACACTCTCCTCACTGATACTGTTCACCTGGTAACATGTCCCGTGTGCATTAAACAATCAGGGGAACACACTCTCCTCACTTATACTGTTCACCTGGTAACATGTCCCGTGTGTATAAATCAATCAGGGGAACACACTCTCCTCAGTTATACTGTTCACCTGGTAACATGTCCCTTGCGCATTAAACCGTCAGGGGAAAACACTCTCCTCACTATTCTGTTCACGTGGTAACATGGCCCGTGTGTATTAAACAATCAAGGGAACACACTCTCCTCTCTTATACTGTTCAACTGGTAACATGTCCCGTGTGTATTAAACAATCAGGGGAACACACTCTCCTCACTTCCACAGTTCACCTGCTAACATGTCCCGTGTGCATTAAAAAATCAGGGGAACACACTCTCCTCACTTATACTGTTCATGTGGTAACATGTCCCGTGCATATTAAACAATCAGGGGAGCACACTCTCCTCACTTATACTGTTCACCTGCTAACATGTCCAGTGTGAATTAAAAAATCAGGGGAACACACTCTCCTCACTTATACTTTTCACCTGGTAACATGTCCCGTCGATATTAAACCATAAGGGGAACACACTCTCCTCACTTATACTGTTCACCTGGTGACATGTCCCGTGTGTATTAAACAATCAGAGGAACACACTCTCCTCACATAGACTGTTGCCCTGGTGACATGTCCCGTGTGTATTAAACAATCAGAGGAACACACTCTCCTCACATAGACTGTTGCCCTGGTGAACTGTCCCGTGTGCATTAAAAAATCAGGGGAACACACTCTCCTCACTTATACTGTTCACCTGGTAACATGTCCTGTGTGTATTAAACAATCATGGGAACACACTCTCCTCACTTATACTGTTCACCTGGTAACATGTCCCGTGTGTATTAAACAATCAGCGGAACACACTCTCCTCACTTATACTGTTCAACTGGTAACATGTCCCGTGTGTATTAAACCATCAGGGGAACACACTCACCTCACTTATACTGTTCACCTGGTGACATGTCCCGTGTGTATTAAACCATCAGGGGAACACACTCTCCTCACTTATACTGTTCACCTGGTAACATGTCCCGTGTGTATTAAACAATCAGGGGAACACACTCTCCTCACTTATGCTGTTCACCTGGTAACATGTCCCGTGTGTATTAAACAATCAGGGGAACACACTCTCCTCACTTATACTTTTCACCTGGTAACATGTCCCGTGTGTATTAAACAATCAGGGGAACACACTCTCCTCACTTATACTGTTCACCTGGTAACATGTCCCGTGTGTATTAAACAATCAGGGGAACACACTCTCCTCACTTATACTGTTCACCTGGTAACATGTCCCGTGCGTATTAAACAATCAGGGGAACACACTCTCCTCACTTATACTGTTCACCTGGTAACATGTCCCGTGTGTATTAAACAATCAGGGGAACACACCCTCCTCACTTATACTCTTCACCTGCTAACATGTCCCGTGTGTATTAAACAATCAGGGGAACACACTCTCCTCACTTATACTCTTCATCTGGTAACATGTCCCGTGTGTATTAAACAATCAGGGGAACACACTCTCCTCACTTATACTCTTCATCTGGTAACATGTCCCGTGTGTATTAAACAATCAGGGGAACACACTCTCCTCACTTATACTCTTCATCTGGTAACATGTCCCGTGTGTATTAAACAATCAGGGGAACACACTCTCCTCACTTATACTGTTCACCTGGTAACATGTCCCGTGTGTATTAAACAATCAGGGGAACACACTCTCCTCACTTATACTGTTCACCTGGTAACATGTCCCGTGTGTATAAATCAATCAGGGGAACACACTCTCCTCAGTTATACTGTTCACCTGGTAACATGTCCCTTGCGCATTAAACCGTCAGGGGAAAACACTCTCCTCACTATTCTGTTCACGTGGTAACATGGCCCGTGTGTATTAAACAATCAAGGGAACACACTCTCCTCTCTTATACTGTTCAACTGGTAACATGTCCCGTGTGTATTAAACAATCAGGGGAACACACTCTCCTCACTTCCACAGTTCACCTGCTAACATGTCCCGTGTGCATTAAAAAATCAGGGGAACACACTCTCCTCACTTATACTGTTCATGTGGTAACATGTCCCGTGCATATTAAACAATCAGGGGAGCACACTCTCCTCACTTATACTGTTCACCTGCTAACATGTCCAGTGTGAATTAAAAAATCAGGGGAACACACTCTCCTCACTTATACTTTTCACCTGGTAACATGTCCCGTCGATATTAAACCATAAGGGGAACACACTCTCCTCACTTATACTGTTCACCTGGTGACATGTCCCGTGTGTATTAAACAATCAGAGGAACACACTCTCCTCACATAGACTGTTGCCCTGGTGACATGTCCCGTGTGTATTAAACAATCAGAGGAACACACTCTCCTCACATAGACTGTTGCCCTGGTGAACTGTCCCGTGTGCATTAAAAAATCAGGGGAACACACTCTCCTCACTTATACTGTTCACCTGGTAACATGTCCTGTGTGTATTAAACAATCATGGGAACACACTCTCCTCACTTATACTGTTCACCTGGTAACATGTCCCGTGTGTATTAAACAATCAGCGGAACACACTCTCCTCACTTATACTGTTCAACTGGTAACATGTCCCGTGTGTATTAAACCATCAGGGGAACACACTCACCTCACTTATACTGTTCACCTGGTGACATGTCCCGTGTGTATTAAACCATCAGGGGAACACACTCTCCTCACTTATACTGTTCACCTGGTAACATGTCCCGTGTGTATTAAACAATCAGGGGAACACACTCTCCTCACTTATGCTGTTCACCTGGTAACATGTCCCGTGTGTATTAAACAATCAGGGGAACACACTCTCCTCACTTATACTTTTCACCTGGTAACATGTCCCGTGTGTATTAAACAATCAGGGGAACACACTCTCCTCACTTATACTGTTCACCTGGTAACATGTCCCGTGTGTATTAAACAATCAGGGGAACACACTCTCCTCACTTATACTGTTCACCTGGTAACATGTCCCGTGTGTATTAAACAATCAGGGGAACACACTCTCCTCACTTATACTGTTCACCTGGTAACATGTCCCGTGTGTATTAAACAATCAGGGGAACACACCCTCCTCACTTATACTCTTCACCTGCTAACATGTCCCGTGTGTATTAAACAATCAGGGGAACACACTCTCCTCACTTATACTCTTCATCTGGTAACATGTCCCGTGTGTATTAAACAATCAGGGGAACACACTCTCCTCACTTATACTCTTCATCTGGTAACATGTCCCGTGTGTATTAAACAATCAGGGGAACACACTCTCCTCACTTATACTCTTCATCTGGTAACATGTCCCGTGTGTATTAAACAATCAGGGGAACACACTCTCCTCACTTATACTGTTCACCTGGTAACATGTCCCGTGTGTATTAAACAATCAGGGGAACACACTCTCCTCACTTATACTGTTCACCTGGTGACATGTCCCGTGCGTATTAAACAATCAGGGGAACACATTCTCCTCCAATACTGTTCACCTGGTAACATGTCCCGTGTGTATTAAACAATCAGGGGAACACACTCTCCTCACTTATACTTTTCACCTGGTAACATGTCCCGTGTGTATTAAACAATCAGGGGAACACACTCTCCTCACTTATACTGTTCACCTGGTAACATGTCCCGTGTGTATTAAACAATCAGGGGAACACACTCTCCTCACTTTTACTGTTCACCTGGTAACATGTCCCGTGTGCATTAAACAATCAGGGGAACACACTCTCCTCACTTATACTGTTCACCTGGTAACATGTCCCGTGTGTATTAAACAATCAGGGGAACACACTCTCCTCACTTATACTCTTCACCTGGTAACATGTCCCGTGTGTATTAAACAATCAGGGGAACACACCCTCCTCACTTATACTCTTCACCTGGTAACATGTCCCGTGTGTATTAAACAATCAGGGGAACACACTCTCCTCACTTATACTCTTCACCTGGTAACATGTCCCGTGTGTATTAAACAATCAGGGGAACACACTCTCCTCACTTATACTGTTCACCTGGTGACATGTCCCGTGTGTATTAGACAATCAGGGGAACACACTCTCCTCACTTATACTGTTCACCTGGTAACATGTCCCGTGCGTATTAAACAATCAGGGGAACACATTCTCCTCCAATACTGTTCACCTGGTAACATGTCCCTTGTGCATTAAACCATCATGGGAAAACACTCTCCTCACTATTCTGTTCACCTGGTAACATGTCCCGTGTGTATTAAACAATCAGGGGAACACACTCTCCTCACTTATACTGTTCACCTGGTAACATGTCCCGTGTATATTAAACCATCAGGGGAATACACTCTCCTCATTTATACTGTACACCTGTTAACATGTCCTGTGCATATTAAACCATCAGGGGAACACACTCTCCTCACTTATACTGTACACCTGTTAACATGTCCTGTGCATATTAAACCATCAGGGGAACACACTCTCTTCACTTATCCTGTTCACCTGGTAACATGTCCCATGTATATGAAACCATAAGGGGAACACACTCTCGTCACTTATACTGTTCACCTGGTAACATGTCCTGTGTATATTAAACCAGCAGGGGAACACACTCTCCTCACTTATACTGTTCACCTGGTAACATGTCCCGTGTATATTAAACCATCAGGGGAACACACTCTCCTCACTTATACTGCTCACCTGGTGACATGTCCCGTGTGTATTAAACAATCAGGGGAACACACTATCCTCACTTATACTGTTCACCTGGTAACATGTCCCGTGTATATTAAACCATCAGGGGAACACACTCTCCTCACTTATACTGCTCACCTGGTGACATGTCCCGTGTGTATTAAACAATCAGGGGAACACACTCTCCTCACTTATACTGTTCACCTGGTAACATGTCCTGTGTATATTAAACCATCAGGGGAACACACGCTCTTCACTTATACTGTTCACCTGGTAACATGTCCCGTGTATATGAAACCATCAGGGGAACACACTCTGCTCACTTATACTGTTCACCTGGTAACATGTCCAGGGTGTATTAAACAATCAGGGGAACACACTCTCCTCACTTATACTGTTCACCTGGTAACATGTCCCGTGTGCATTAAACCATCATGGGAAAACACTCTCCTCACTATTCTGTTCACCTGGTAACATGTCCCGTGTGTATTAAACAATCAGGGGAACACACTCTCCTCACTTATATTGTTCACCTGGGAACATGTCCCATGTATATGAAACCATCAGGGGAACACACTCTCCTCACTTATACTGCTCACCTGGTGACATGTCCCGTGTGTATTAAACAATCAGGGGAACACACTATCCTCACTTTTACTGTTCAACTGGTAACATGTCCCGTGCGTATTAAACAATCATGGGAACACACTCTCCTCACTTATACTGTTCACCTGGTAACGTGTCCCGTGTTTATTAAACAATCAGGGGAACACACTCTCCTCACTTATACTGTTCACCTGGTAACATGTCCTGTGTGTATTAAACAATCAGGGGAACACACTCTCCTCACTTATACTGTTCACCTGGTAACATGTCCCGTGTGTATTAAACAATCAAGGGAACACACTCTCCTCACTAATACTGTTCACCTGGTAACATGTCCCGTGTGTATTAAACAATCAGGGGAACACACTCTCCTCACTTAGACTGTTCACCTGGTAAAATGTCCCGTGTGTATTAAACAATCGGGGGAACACACTCTCCTCACTTATACTGTTCACCTGGTAACATGTCCCGTGTGTATTAAACAATCAGGGGAACACAGTCGCCTCACTTATACTGTTCACCTGCTAACATGTCCCGTGCGTATTAAACAATCAGGGGAACACATACTCCTCACTTATACTGTTCACCTGGTAACATGTCCCTTGTGCATTAAACCATCAGGGGAAAACAGTCTCCTCACTATTCTGTTCAACTGGTAACATGTCCCGTGTGTTTTAAACAATCAGGGGAACACACTCTTTTCACTTATACTGTTCAACTGGTAACAGGTCCCGTGTATATGAAACCATCAGGCGAACACACTCTCCTCACATAGACTGTTCCCCTGGTGACCTGTCCCGTGTGCATTAAACAATCAGGGGAACACACTCTCCTCACTTATACTGTTCACCTGGTGACATGTCCCGTGCGTCTTAAACAATAAGGGGAACACACTCTCCTCACTTATACTGTTCACGTGGTGACATGTCCCGTGTGTATTAAACCATCAGGGGAACACACTCTCCTCACTTATACTGTTCACCTGGTAACATGTCCCGTGCGTATTAAACCATCAGGGGAACACACTCTCCTCACTTATACTGTTCACCTGGTAACATGTCCCGTGTGTATTAAACAATCATGGGAACACACTCTCCTCACTTATACTGTTCACCTGGTAACATGTCCTGTGTGTATTAAACAATCAGGGGAACACACTCTCCTCACTTATACTGTTCACCTGGTAACATGTCCCGTGTGTATTAAACAATCAGGGGAACACACTCTCCTCACTTATACTTTTCACCTGGTAACATGTCCCGTGTGTATTAAACAATCAGGGGAACACACTCTCCTCACTTATACTGTTCACCTGGTGACATGTCCCGTGTGTATTAAACAATCAGGGGAACACACTCTCCTCACTTATACTGTTCACCTGGAAACATGTCCCGTGTGTATTAAACAATCAGGGGAACACACTCTCCTCACTTAAACTGTTCACCTAGTAACATGTCCCGTGTGTTTAAAACAATCAGGGGAACACATTCTCCTCACTGATACTGTTCACCTGGTAACATGTCCCGTGTGCATTAAACAATCAGGGGAACACACTCTCCTCACTTATACTGTTCACCTGGTAACATGTCCCGTGTGTATTAAACAATCAGGGGAACACACTCTCCTCACTTATACTGTTCACCTGGTAACATGTCCCGTGTGTATTAAACAATCAGGGGAACACACTCTCCTCACTTACACTCTTTACCTGGTAACATGTCCCGTGTGTATTAAACAATCAGGGGAACACATTCTCCTCACTTATATTGTTCACCTGGTAACATGTCCCGTGTGTATTAAACAATCAGGGGAACACACTCTCCTCACTTACACTCTTTACCTGGTAACATGTCCTGTGTGTATTAAACAATCAGGGGAACACCCTCTCCTCACTTATACTGTTCACCTGGTAACATGTCCTGTGTATATTAAACCATCAGGGGAACACACTCTCCTCACTTCTACTGTTCACCTGGTTACTTGTCTCGTGTGCATTAAAAAATCAGGGGAACACAATCTCCTCACTTATACTGTTCATCTGGTAACATGTCCCGTGTGCATTAAACAATCAGCGGAACACACTCTCCTCACTTATACTGTTCACCTGGTAACATGTCCTGTGTATATTAAACCATCAGGGGAACACACTCTCCTCACTTCTACTGTTCACCTGGTTACTTGTCTCGTGTGCATTAAAAAATCAGGGGAACACACTCTCTTCACTTATACTGTTCATCTGGTAACATGTCCCGTGTGCATTAAACAATCAGGGGAACACACTCTCCTCACCTATACTGTTCACCTGGTAACATGTCCTGTGTATATTAAGCCATCAGGGGAACTCACTCTCCTCACTTATACTGTTCACCTAGTAACATGTCCCGTGTAAATGTAACCATCAGGGGAACACACTCTCCTCACTTATACTGTACACCTGTTAACATGTCCTGTGCATATTAAACCATCAGGGATACACACTCTCTTCACTTATCCTGTTCACCTGGTAACCTGTCCCGTGCGTATTAAACCATCAGGGGAACACACTCTCTTCACTTATCCTGTTCACCTGGTAACATGTCCCATGTATATGAAACCATCAGGGGAACACACTCTCCTCACTTATACTGTTCACCTGGTAACATGTCCCGTGTGTATTAAACCATCAGGGGAACACACTCTCCTCACTTATACTCTTCACCTGGTAACATGTCCCGTGTGTATTAAACAATCAGGGGAAAACATTCTCCTCACTTATATTGTTCACCTGGTGACATGTCCCGTGAGTATTAAACAATCAGGGGAACACACTCTCCTCACTTATACTGTTCACCTGGTAACATGTCCCGTGTGTATTAAACAATCAGGGGAACACACTCTCCTCACTTATACTGTTCACCTGCTAACATGTCCCGTGTGTATTAAACAATCATGGGAACACACTCTCCTCACTTATACTGTTCACCTGGTAACATGTCCTGTGTGTATTAAACAATCAGGGGAACACACTCTCCTCACTTATACTGTTCACCTGGTAACATGCCCTGTGTGTATTAAACAATCAGGGGAACACACTCTCCTCACTTATACTGTTCACCTGGTAACATGTCCCGTGTGTATTAAACAATCAGGGGAACACACTCTCCTCACTTATACTGTTCACCTGGTAACATGTCCCGTGTGTATTAAACAATCAGGGGAACACACTCTCCTCACTTATACTGTTCACCTGCTAACATGCCCTGTGTGTATTAAACAATCATGGGAACACACTCTCCTCACTTATACTGTTCACCTGGTAACATGTCCCATGTGTATTAAACAATCAGGGGAACACACTCTCCTCACTTATACTTTTCACCTGGTAACATGTCCCGTGTGTATTAAACAATCAGGGGAACACACTCTCCTCACTTATACTGTTCACCTGGTGACATGTCCTGTGTGTATTAAACAATCAGGGGAACACACTCTCCTCACTTATAATGTTCACCTGGAAACATGTCCCGTGTGTATTAAACAATCAGGGGAACACACTCTCCTCACTTAAACTGTTCACCTGGAAACATGTCCCGTGTGTATTAAACAATCAGGGGAACACACTCTCCTCACTTATACTGTTCACCTGGAAACATGTCCCGTGTGTATTAAACAATCAGGGGAACACACTCTCCTCACTTAAACTGTTCACCTGGAAACATGTCCCGTGTGTTTAAAACAATCAGGGGAACACATTCTCCTCACTGATACTGTTCACCTGGTAACATGTCCCGTGTGCATTAAACAATCAGGGGAACACTCTCTCCTCACTTATACTGTTCACCTGGTAACATGTCCCGTGTGTATTAAACAATCAGGGGAACACACTCTCCTCACTTAAACTGTTCACCTGGAAACATGTCCCGTGTGTTTAAAACAATCAGGGGAACACATTCTCCTCACTGATACTGTTCACCTGGTAACATGTCCCGTGTGCATTAAACAATCAGGGGAACACACTCTCCTCACTTATACTGTTCACCTGGTAACATGTCCCGTGTGTATTAAACAATCAGGGGAACACACTCTCCTCACTTATACTGTTCACCTGGTAACATGTCCCGTGTGTATTAAACAATCAGGGGAACACACTCTCCTCACTTACACTCTTTACCTGGTAACATGTCCCGTGTGTATTAAACAATCAGGGGAACACATTCTCCTCACTTATATTGTTCACCTGGTAACATGTCCTGTGTGTATTAAACAATCAGGGGAACACCCTCTCCTCACTTATACTGTTCACCTGGTAACATGCCCTGTGTATATTAAACCATCAGGGGAACACACTCTCCTCACTTCTACTGTTCACCTGGTTACTTGTCTCGTGTGCATTAAAAAATCAGGGGAACACAATCTCCTCACTTATACTGTTCATCTGGTAACATGTCCCGTGTGCATTAAACAATCAGCGGAACACACTCTCCTCACTTATACTGTTCACCTGGTAACATGTCCCATGTATATTAAACAATCAGGGGAACACACTCTCTTCACTTATACTGTTCATCTGGTAACATGTCCCGTGTGCATTAAACAATCAGGGGAACACACTCTCCTCACCTATACTGTTCACCTGGTAACATGTCCTGTGTATATTAAGCCATCAGGGGAACAAACTCTCCTCTCTTATACTGTTCACCTGGTAACATGTCCCGTGTATATTAAACCATCAGGGGAACACACTCTCCTCACTTATACTGTTCACCTTGTGACGTGACCCGTGTGCATTAAACAATCAGGGGAACAAACTCTCCTCTCTTATACTGTTCACCTGGTAACATGTCCCATGTGTATTAAACAATCAGGGGAACAAACTCTCCTCTCTTATACTGTTCACCTGGTAACATGTCCCGTGTATATTAAACCATCAGGGGAACACACTCTCCTCACTTATACTGTTCACCTTGTGACGTGACCCGTGTGCATTAAACAATCAGGGGAACAAACTCTCCTCTCTTATACTGTTCACCTGGTAACATGTCCCGTGTATATTAAACCATCAGGGGAACACACTCTCCTCACTTATACTGTTCACCTGGTGACATGTCCCGTGCGTCTTAAACAATCAGGGGAACACAGTCTCCTCACTTATACTGTTCACCTGGTAACATGTCCCGTGTGTATTAAACCATCAGGGGAACACACTCTCCTCACTTATACTGTTCACCTGGTGACATGTTCCGTGTATATTAAACCATCAGAGGAACACATTCTCCTCACTTATACTGTTCACCTGGTAACATGTCCTGTCAACATTAAACCATCAGGGGAAAACACTCTCTTCACTTATACTGTTCACCTGGTAACATGTCTCGTGTGCATTAAAAAATCAGGGGAACACACTCTCTTCACTTATACTGTTCACCTTGTCACATGTCCCGTGTGCATTAAACAATCAGGGAAACACACTCTCCTCACTATTCTGTTCACCTGGTAACATGTCCCGTGTGTATTAAACAATCAGGGGAACACACTCTCCTCACTTATACTGTTCACCTGGTAACATGTCCTGTCTACATTAAACCATCAGGGGAAAACACTCTCTTCACTTATACTGTTCACCTGGTAACATGTCTCGTGTGCATTAAAAAATCAGGGGAACACACTCTCCTCACTTATACTGTTCATCTGGTAACATGTCCCGTGTGTATTAAACAATCAGGGGAACACAATCTCCTCACTTATACTCTTCACCTGGTAACATGTCCTGTGTATATTAAACCATCAGGGGAACACACTCTCTTCACTTATCCTGTTCACCTGGTAACATGTCCCGTGTATATGAAACCATCAGGGGAACACACTCTCCTCACTTATACTGTTCATCTGGTAACATGTCCCGTGTATATTAAACCATCAGGGGAACACACTCTCTTCACTTATACTGTTCACCTGGTAACATGTCCGGTGTGCATTAAAAAATCAGGGGAACACACTCTCCTCACTTATACTGTTCACCTGGTAACATGTCCCATGTGTATTAAACAATCAGGGGAACACACTCTCCTCACTTCTACTGTTCACCTGGTAACATGTCCCGTGTATATTAAACCATCAGGGGAACACACTCTCTTCACTTATACTGTTCACCTGGTAACATGTCCGGTGTGCATTAAAAAATCAGGGGAACACACTCTCCTCACTTATACTGTTCATCTGGTAACATGTCCCATGTGCATTAAAAAATCAGGGGAACACACTCTCCTCACTTATACTGTTCACCTTGTAACATGACCCGTGTATATTAAACCATCAGGGGAACACACTCTCCTCACTTATACTGTTCACCTGGTAACATGACCCGTGTGTATTAAACAATCAGGGGAACACACTCTCCTCACTTATACTGTTCACCTTGTAACATGACCCGTGTGTATTAAACAATCAGGGGAACACACTCTCCTCACTTATACTGTTCACCTGGTAACATGTCCCGTGTGTATTAAACAATCAGGGGAACACACTCTCCTCACTTATACTGTTCACCTGGTAACATGTCGCGTGTGTATTAAACAATCAGGGGAACACACTCTCCTCACTTATACTGTTCACCTTGTAACATGACCCGTGTGTATTAAACAATCAGGGGAACACACTCTCCTCACTTATACTGTTCACCTGGTAACATGTCCCGTGTATATTAAACCATCAGGGGAACACACTCTCCTCACTTATTCTGTTCACCTGGTGACATGTCCCGTGTGTATTAAACAATCAGGGGAACACACTCTCCTCACTTATACTGTTCACCTGGTAACATGTCGCGTGTGTATTAAACAATCAGGGGAACACACTCTCCTCACTTGTACTGTTCACCTGGTAACATGTCCCGTGTGTATTAAACAATCAGGGGAACACACTCTCCTCACTTATACTGTTCACCTGGTAACATGTCCCTTGCGCATTAAACCATCAGGGGAAAACTCTCTCCTCACTATTCTGTTCACCTGGTAACATGGCCCGTGTGTATTAAACAATCAGGGGAACACACTCTCCTCACTTATACAGTTCACCTGGGAACATGTCCTGTGTATATTAAACCATCAGGGGAACAGACACTCTTCACGTATAATGTTCACCTGGTAACATGTCCCGTGTGTATTAAACAATCATGGGAACACACTCTCCTCACTTCTACTGTTCACCTGGTGACATGTCCCGTGTGTATTAAACCATCAGGGGAACACACTCTCCTCACTTATACTGTTCACCTGGTAACATGTCCCACGTATATTAAACCATCAGGGGAACACACTCTCCTCACTTATACTGTTCACCTGGTAACATGTCCCGTGTATATTACACCATCAGGGGAAGACACTCTCCTCACTTATACTTTTCACCTGGTAACATGTCCCACGTATATTAAACCATCAGGGGAACACACTCTCCTCACTTACACTGTTCACCTGGTAACATGTCCAGTGTGTATTAAACAATCAGGGGAACACACTCTCCTCACTTATACTGTTCACCTGGTAACATGTCCTACGTATATTAAACCATCAGGGGAACACACTCTCCTCACTTATACTGTTCACCTGGTAACATGTCCCGTGTATATTAAACCATCAGGGGAACACACTCTCCTCACTTATACTGTTCACCTGGTAACATGTCCCGTGTATATTACACCATCAGGGGAAGACACTCTCCTCACTTATACTTTTCACCTGGTAACATGTCCCACGTATATTAAACCATCAGGGGAACACACTCTCCTCACTTACACTGTTCACCTGGTAACATGTCCAGTGTGTATTAAACAATCAGGGGAACACACTCTCCTCACTTATACTGTTCACCTGGTAACATGTCCTACGTATATTAAACCATCAGGGGAACACACTCTCCTCACTTATACTGTTCACCTGGTAACATGTCCCACGTATATTAAACAATCAGGGGAACAAACTCTCCTCACTTATACTGTTCACCTGGTAACATGTCCCACGTATATTACACCATCAGGGGAACACACTCTCCTCACTTATACTGTTCACCTGGTAACATGTCCCACGTATATTAAACCTTCAGGGGAACACACTCTCCTCACTTACACTGTTCACCTGGTAACATTTCCAGTGTGTATTAAACAATCAGGGGAACACACTCTCCTCACTTATACTGTTCACCTGGTAACATGTCGCGTGGGTATTAAACCATCACGGGAACACAATCTCCTCACTTTTACTGTTCACCTGGTGACATGTCCCGTGTATAGTAAACAATCAGGGGAACATAGTCTCCTCACTGATACTGTTCACCTGGTGACATGTCCCGTGTGTATTAGACAATCAGGGGAACACACTCTCCTCACTTATACTGTTCACCTGGTAACATGTCCCGTGTGTATTAAACCATCAGGGGAACGCACTCTCCTCACTTATACAGTTCACCTGGTCACATGTCCCGTGTGTATTAAACAATCAGGGGAACACACTCTCCTCACTTATACTGTTCACCTGGTAACATGTCCCGTGTGTTTTAAACAATCATGGGAACACACTCTCCTCACTTATACTGTTCACCTGCTAACATGTACCGTGTGTATTAAACAATCAGGGGAACACACTCTCCTCACTTATACTGTTCACCTGGTAAAATGTCGCGTGTGTATTAGACAATCAGGGGAACACACTCTCCTCAATTATACTGTTCACCTGGTAACATGTCCCGTGTGTATTAAACCATCAGGGGAACACACTCTCCTCACTTATACTGTTCACCTGGTGACATGTCCCGTGTGTATTAAACAATCAGGGGAACACACTCTCCTCACTTATACTGTTCACCTGGTGACATGTCCCTTGTGTATTAAACAATCAGGGGAACACACTCTCCTCAATTATACTGTTCACCTGGTAACATGTCCCGTGTGTATTAAACCATCAGGGGAACACACTCTCCTCACTTATACTGTTCACCTGGTGACATGTCCCGTGTGTATTAGACAATCAGGGGAACACACTCTCCTCAATTATTCTGTTCATCTGGTAACATGTCCCGTGTGTATTAAACCATCAGGGGAACACACTCTCCTCACTTATACTGTTCACCTGGTGAAATGTCCCGTGTGAATTAGACAATCAGGGGAACACACTCTCCTCACTTATACTGATCACCTGGTAACATGTCCCGTGTGTATTAAACCATCAGGGGAACACACTCTCCTCACTTATACTGTTCACCTGGTGACATGTCCCGTGTGTATTAGACAATCAGGGGAAAACACTCTCCTCAATTATTCTGTTCATCTGGTAACATGTCCCGTGTGTATTAAACAATCAGGGGAACACACTCTCCTCACTTATACTGTTCACCTGGTAACATGTCCCGTGTGTTTTAAACAATCAGGGGAACACATTCTCCTCACTTATACTGTTCACCTGGTAACATGTCCCGTGTGTTTTAAACAATCAGGGGAACACACTCTCCTCACTTATACTGTTCACCTGGTAACATGTCCCGTGTGTATTAGACAATCAGGGGAACACACTCTCCTCACTTATACTGTTCACCTGGTAACATGTCCCGTGTGTTTTAAACAATCAGGGGAACACACTCTCCTCACTTATACTGTTCACCTGGTAACATGTCCCGTGCGTATTAAACAATCAGGGGAACACATTCTCCTCACTTATACTGTTCACCTGGTAACATGTCCCGTGTGTTTTAAACAATCAGGGGAACACACTCTCCTCACTTATACTGTACACCTGTTAACATGTCCTGTGCATATTAAACCATCAGGGGAACACACTCTCTTCACTTATCCTGTTCACCTGGTAACATGTCCCATGTATATGAAACCAACAGGGGAACACACTCTCCTCACTTCTACTGTTCACCTGGTAACCTGTCCCGTGCGTATTAAACCATCAGGGGAACACACTCTCTTCACTTATCCTGTTCACCTGGTAACATGTCAGATGTATATGAAACCATCAGGGGAACACACTCTCCTCACTTATACTGTTCACCTGGTAACATGTACCGTGTGTATTAAACAATCAGGGGAACACATTCTCCTCACTTATGCTGTTCACCTGGTAACATGTACCGTGTGTATTAAACAATCAGGGGAACACATTCTCCTCACTTATACTGTTCACCTGGTAACATGTACCGTGTGTATTCAACAATCAGGGGAGCACATTCTCCTCACTTATACTGTTCACCTGGTAACATGTCCTGTGTGTATTAAACAATCATGGGAACACACTCTCCTCACTTATACTGTTCACCTGGTAAAATGTCCCGTGTGTATTAGACAATCAGGGGAACACAATCTCCTCAATTATACTGTTCACCTGGTAACATGTCCCGTGTGTATTAAACCATCAGGGGAACACACTCTCCTCACTTATACTGTTCACCTGGTGACATGTCCCGTGTGTATTAAACAATCAGGGGAACACACTCTCCTCACTTATACTGTTCACCTGGTAACATGTCCCGTGTGTATTAAACAATCAGGGGAACACACTCTCCTCACTTATACCGTTCACCTGGTAACATGTCCCGTGTGTATTAGACAATCAGGGGAACACACTCTCCTCAATTATACTGTTCACCTGGTAACATGTCCCGTGTGTATTAAACCATCAGGGGAACACACTCTCCTCACTTATACTGTTCACCTGGTGACATGTCCCGTGTGTATTAGACAATCAGGGGAACACACTCTCCTCAATTATTCTGTTCATCTGGTAACATGTCCCGTGTGTATTAAACCATCAGGGGAACACACTCTCCTCACTTATACTGTTCACCTGGTAACATGTCCCGTGTGTTTTAAACAATCAGGGGAACACACTCTTCTCACTTATACAGTTCACCTGGTGACATGTCCCGTGTGTATTAGACAATCAGGGGAACACACTCTCCTCACTTATACTGTTCACCTGGTAACATGTCCCGTGTGTTTTAAACAATCAGGGGAACACACTCTCCTCACTTATACTGTTCACCTGGTAACATGTCCCGTGCGTATTAAACAATCAGGGGAACACATTCTCCTCACTTATACCGTTCACCTGGTAACATGTCCCGTGCGTATTAAACAATCAGGGGAACACATTCTCCTCACTTATTCTGTTCACCTGGTAACATGTCCCGTGTGTTTTAAACAATCAGGGGAACACACTCTCCTCACTTATACTGTACACCTGTTAACATGTCCTGTGCATATGAAACCAACAGGGGAACACACTCTCCTCACTTCTACTGTTCACCTGGTAACCTGTCCCGTGCGTATTAAACCATCAGGGGAACACACTCTCTTCACTTATCCTGTTCACCTGGTAACATGTCCCATGTATATGAAACCATCAGGGGAACACACTCTCCTCACTTATACTGTTCACCTGGTAACATGTCCCGTGTATATTAAACCGTCAGGGGAACACACTCTCCTCACTTATACTGTTCACCTTGTCACATGTCCCGTGCGTCTTATACAATCAGTGGAAAACACTGTCCTCACTTATACTGCTCACCTGGTGACATGTCCCGTGTGTATTAAACCATCAGGGGAACACACTCTCCTCACTTATACTGCTCACCTTGTCACATGTCCCGTGTGCATTAAACAATCAGGGAAACACACTCTCCTCACTATTCTGTTCACCTGGTAACATGTCCCGTGTGTATTAAACAAACAGGGGAACACATTCTCCTCACTTATACTGTTCACCTGGTAACATGTCCTGTCTACATTAAACCATCAGGGGAAAACACTCTCTTCACTTATACTGTTCACCTGGTAACATGTCTCGTGTGCATTAAAAAATCCGGGGAACACACTCTCCTCACTTATACTGTTCATCTGGTAACATGTCCCGTGTGTATTAAACAATCAGGGGAACACACTCTCCTCACTTATACTCTTCACCTGGTAACATGTCCCGTGTGAATTAAACAATCAGGGGAACACAATCTCCTCACTTATACTGTTCACCTGGTAACATGTCCTGTGTATATTAAACCATCAGGGGAACACACTCTCTTCACTTATCCTGTTCACCTGGTAACATGTCCCGTGTATATGAAACCATCAGGGGATCACACTCTCCTCACTTATACTGTTCATCTGGTAACATGTCCCGTGTATATTAAACCATCAGGGGAACACACTCTCTTCACTTATACTGTTCACCTGGTAACATGTCCGGTGTGCATTAAAAAATCAGGGGAACACACTCTCCTCACTTATACTGATCACCTGGTAACATGTCCCGTGTGTATTAAACAATCAGGGGAACACACTCTCCTCACTTATACTGATCACCTGGTAACATGTCCCGTGTGTATTAAACAATCAGGGGAACACACTCTCCTCACTTATACTGTTCACCTGGTTACATGTCCTGTGTATATTAAACCATCAGGGGAACACACTCTCTTCACTTCTCCTGTTCACCTGGTAACATGTCCCGTGTATATGAAACCATCAGGGGATCACACTCTCCTCACTTATACTGTTCATCTGGTAACATGTCCCGTGTATATTAAACCATCAGGGGAACACACTCTCTTCACTTATACTGTTCACCTGGTAACATGTCCGGTGTGCATTAAAAAATCAGGGGAACACACTCTCCTCACTTATACTGATCACCTGGTAACATGTCCTGTGTGTATTAAACAATCAGGGGAACACACTCTCCTCACTTCTACTGTTCACCTGGTAACATGTCCCATGTGCATTAAAAAATCAGGGGAACACACTCTCCTCACTTATACTGTTCACCTGGTAACATGTCCCGTGTGTATTAAACAATCAGGGGAACACACTCTCCTCACTTATACTGTTCATCTGGTAACATGTCCCGTGTATATGAAACCATCAGGGGAACACACTCTCCTCACTTATACTGTTCACCTGGTAACATGTCCCGTGTATATTAAACCATCAGGGGAACACACTCTCCTCACTTATTCTGTTCACCTGGTGACATGTCCCATGTGTATTAAACAATCAGGGGAACACACTCTCCTCACTTATACTGTTCACCTGGTAACATGTCCCGTGTGTATTAAACAATCAGGGGAACACACTCTCCTCACTTATACTGTTCACCTGGTAACCTGTCCCGTGTGTATTAAACAATCAGGGGAACACACTCTCCTCACTTATACTGTTCACCTGGTAACATGTCCCTTGCGCATTAAACCATCAGGGGAAAACACTCTCCTCACTATTCTGTTCACCTGGTAACATGGCCCGTGTGTATTAAACAATCAGGGGAACACACTCTCCTCACTTATTCAGTTCACCTGGGAACATGTCCTGTGTATATTAAACCATCAGGGGAACAGACACTCTTCACGTATAATGTTCACCTGGTAACATGTCCCATGCATATGAAACCATCAGGGGAACACACTCTCCTCACTTCTACTGTTCACCTGGGAACATGTCCCGTGTGCATTGAAAAATCAGGGGAACACACTCTCCTCACTTATACTGTTCATCTGGTATCATGTCCCGTGTATATTAAACCAGCAGGAGAACACACTCTCCTCACTTATACTGTTCACCTGCTAACATGTCCTGTGTATATTAAACAATCAGGGGAACACACTCTCCTCACTTATCCTGTTCATCTGGTGACATGTCCCGTGTGTATTAAACAATCAGGGGAACACACTCTCCTCACTTATACTGTTCATCTGGTGACATGTCCCGTGTGTATTAAACCATCAGGGGAACACACTCTCCTCACTTATAATGTTCACCTGGTAACATGTCCCGTGTGTATTAAACAATCAGGGGAACACACTCTCCTCACTTATACTGTTCACCTGGTAACATGTCCCGTGTATATTAAACCATCAGGGGAACACACTCTCCTCACTTATAATGTTCACCTGGTAACATGTCCCGTGTGTATTAAACAATCAGGGGAACACACTCTCCTCACTTCTACTGTTCACCTGGTGACATTTTCCGTGTGTATTAAACAATCAGTGGAAAACACTCTCCTCACTTATACTGTTCACCTGGTAACATGTCCCGTGTGTATTAAACCATCAGGGGAACACACTCTCCTCACTTATACTGTTCACCTGGTAACATGTCCCGTGTGTATTAAACCATCAGGGGATCACACTCTCCTCACTTATACTGTTCACCTGGTAACATGTCCCGTGTGTATTAAACAATCAGGGGAACACACTCTCCTCACTGAAACTGTTCACCTGGTGACATGTCCCGTGTATATTACACCATCAGGGGAACACACTCTCCTCACTTATACTGTTCACCTGGTAACATGTCCCATGTATATTAAACCATCAGGGGAACACACTCTCCTCACTGAGACTGTTCACCTGGTAACATGTCCCGTGAGTATTAAACAATCAGGGGAACACACTCTCCTCAATTATACTGTTGACCTGGTAACATGTCCCGTGTATATTAAACCATCAGGGGAACACACTCTCCTCACTTATACTGTTCACCTGGTAACATGTCCCGTGTATATTACACCATCAGGAGAACACACTCTCCTCACTTATACTGTTCACCTGGTAACATGTCCCACGTATATTAAACCATCAGGGGAACACACTCTCCTCACTTACACTGTTCACCTGGTAACATGTCCAGTGTGTATTAAACAATCAGGGGAACACACTCTCCTCACTTATACTGTTCACCTGGTAACATGTCCCACGTATATTAAACCATCAGGGGAACACACTCTCCTCACTTATACTGTTCACCTCGTAACATGTCGCGTGTGTATTAAACCATCACGGGAACACAATCTCCTCACTTTTACTGTTCACCTGGTGACATGTTCCGTGTATATTACACCATCAGGGGAACACACTCTCCTCACTTATACTGTTCACCTGGTGACATGTCCCGTGTATATTACACCATCAGGGGAACATACTCTCCTCACTTATAATGTTCACCTTGTAACATGTCGCGTGTATAGTAAACAATCAGGGGAACATAGTCTCCTCACTGATACTGTTCACCTGGTAACATGTCCCGTGTTTATTAAACCATCAGGGGAACACAGTCTCCTCACTTATACTGTTCCCCTGGTGACATGTCCCATGTATATTACACCATCAGGGGAACACACTCTCCTCACTTATACTGTTCACCTGGTAACATATCGCGTGTATATTAAACAATCAGGGGAACACACTCTCCTCACTTATACTGTTCACCTGGTAACATGTCCCGTGTATATGAAACCATCAGGGGAACACACTCTCCTCACTTATACTGTTCACCTGGTAACATGTCCCGTGTGCATTTAACAATCAGGGGAACACACTCTCATCACTTATACTGTTCACCTGGTAACATGTCCCGTGTGCATTAAAAAATCAGGGGAACACACTCTCCTCACTTATACTGTTCATCTGGTAACATGTCCCATGTATATTAAACCATCAGGGGAACACACTCTCCTCACTTATACTGTTCACCTGGTGACATGTCCCGTGCGTATTAAACAATCAGGGTAACACACTCTCCTCACTTATACTGTTCACCTGGTAACATGTCCTGTTTGTATTAAACCATCAGGGGAACTCACTCTCTTCACTTACACTGTTTACCTGGTTACATGTCCCGTGTATATTAAACCATCAGGGGAACACACTCTCTTCACTTATACTCTTCACCTGGTAACATGTCCCGTGTGTATTAAACAATCAGGGGAACATACTCTCTTCACTTATACTGTTCACCTGGTAACATGTCCCGTGCATATTAAACCATCAGGGGAACATACTCTCCTCACTTATACTGTTCACCTGGTAACATGTCCCGGGTGTATTAAACCATCAGGGGAACGCACTCTCCTCACTTATACTGTTGACCTGGTAACATGTCCCGTGCATGTTAAACCATCAGGGGAACACACTCTCTTCACTTATACTCTTCACCTGGTAACATGTCCCGTGTGTATTAAACAATCAGGGGAACATACTCTCCTCACTTATACTGTTCACCTGCTAACATGTCCCATGTATATTGAACCATCAGGGGAACACAGTCTCATCACTTATACTGTTCACCTGGTAACATGTCCCGTGTATATTAAACCATCAGGGGAACACACTCTCCTCACTTATACTCGTCACCTGGTAACATGTCCCGTGTATATTAAACCATCTGGGGAACACACTCTCCTCACTTATACTGTTCACCTGGGAACATGTCCCGTGTATATTAAACCATCTGGGGAACACACTCTCCTCACTTATACTGTTCACCTGGGAACATGTCCCGTGTATATTAAACAATGAGGGGAAAACTCTCTCCTCACTTATACTCGTCACCTTGTAACATGTCCCATGTATATTAAACCATCAGGGGAAAGCCTTCTCCTCACTTATGCTGTTCAGCTGGTAACATGTCCCGTGTATATTATACCATCAGGGGAACACACTCTCCTCACATATACTGTTCACCTGGTAACATGTCCCGTGTATATTAGACCATCAGGGGAACACACTCTCCTCACTTATACTGTTCACCTGGTAACATGTCCCGTGTTTATTAAACCATCAGGGGAACACACTCTCCTGACTTATACTTTTCACCTGGTAACATGTCCTGTGTAAGTTAAACCATCAGGGGAACACACTCTCCTCACTTATACTGTTCACCTGCTAACATGTCCAGTGTAAGTTAAACCATCAGGGGAACACATTCTCCTCACTTCTACTGTTCACCTGGTAACATGTCCCCTGCCTGTTAAACCATCATGGGAACTACTCTCCTCACTTATACTGTTCACCTGGTAACATGTCCCGTGTGTATTAAACAATCAGGGGAACACACTCTCTTCACTTATCCTGTTCACCTGGTAACATGTCCCGTGTATATTAAACAATCAGGGGAACACACTCTCCTCACTTATGTTGTTCACCTGGTAACATGTCCCGTGTGTATTAAACAATCAGGGGAACACAATCTCCTCACTTATACTGTTCACCTGGTAACATGTCCCGTGTGTATTAAACAATCAGGGGAACACACTCTCTTCACTTATCCTGTTCACCTGGTAACATGTCCCGTGTATATTAAACAATCAGGGGAACACACTCTCCTCACTTATGTTGTTCACCTGGTAACATGTCCCGGGTGTATTAAACCATCAGGGGAACACACTCTCCTCACTTATACTGTTCACCTGGTAACATGTCCCGGGTGTATTAAACCATCAGTGGAACACACTCTCCTCACTTATACTGTTCACCTGGTAACATGTCCCGGGTGTATTAAACAATCAGGGGAACACACTCTCCTCACTTATACTGTTCACCTGGTAACATGTCCCGGGTGTATTAAACCATCAGGGGAACACACTCTCCTCACTTATACTGTTCACCTGGTAACATGTCCCGGGTGTATTAAACCATCAGGGGAACACACTCTCCTCACTTCTACTGTTCACCTGGTAACATGTCCCGTGTACATTAAACAATCAGGGGAACACACTCTCCTCACTTATTCTGTTCACCTGGTAACATGTCCCGGGTGTATTAAACCATCAGGGGAACACACTCTCCTCACTTATACTGTTCACCTTCTAACATGTCCCGGGTGTATTAAACCATCAGGGGAACACACTCTCCTCACTTCTACTGTTCACCTGGTAACATGTCCCGTGTACATTAAACAATCAGGGGAACACACTCTCCTCACTTATACTGTTCACCTGGTAACATGTCCCGGGTGTATTAAACCATCAGGGGAACACACTCTCCTCACTTATACTGTTCACCTGGTAACATGTCCCGGGTGTATTAAACCATCAGGGGAACACACTCTCCTCACTTATACTGTTCACCTGGTAACATGTCCCGGGTGTATTAAACAATCAGGGGAACACACTCTCCTCACTTATACTGTTCACCTGGTAACATGTCCCGTGCATGTTAAACCATCAGGGGAACACACTCTACTCACTTATACTGTTCACCTGGTAACATGTCCCGTGTATATTAAACAATCAGTGGAACACACTCTCCTCACTTATACTGTTCACCTGGTAACATGTCCCGTGTGCATTAAACCATCAGTGGAACACACTCTCCTCACTTATACTGTTCACCTGGTAACATGTCCCATGCATATTAAACCATGAGGTGAACACATTCTCCTCACTTATACTGTTCACCTGGTAACATGTCCCGTGTGCATTAAAACATCAGTGGAACACACTCTCCTCACTTATACTGTTCACCTGCTAACATGTCCCGTGTATATTGAACCATCAGGGGAATACAGTCTCATCACTTATACTGTTCACCTGGTAACATGTCCCGTGTATATTAAACCATCAGGGGAACACACTCTGCTCACTTATACTGTTCACCTGGTAACATGTCCCATGTATATTAAACAATCAGGGGAACACACTCTCCTCACTTCTACTCTTCACCTGGTGACACGTCCCGTGCGTGTTAAACCATCAGGGGAACACACTCTCCTCACTTATACTGCTCAAATGGCAACATGTCCCGTGTAAATTAAACCATGAGGGGAACACACTTTGCTCACTTATACAGTTCAGTTGGTAACATGTCCCGTGTGTATTTAACAATCAGGGGAACACACTCTCCTCACTTATACTGTTCACCTGTTTACATGTCCCGTGTATATTAAACCATCAGGGGAACACACTCTCCTCTCTTATACTGTTCACCTGTTTACATGTCCCGTGTATATTAAACCATCAGGGGAACACACTCTCCTCACTTATACTGGTAAGCTGGTAACATGTCCCACGTATATTAAACAATCAGGGGAACACAGTCTCCTCACTTATACTGTTCACCTGGTAACATGTCCCGTGTGTATTAAACAATCAGGGGAACACATTCTCCTCACTTCTACTCTTCACCTGGTGACACGTCCGGTGCATTTTAAACCATCAGGGGAACACACTCTCCTCACTTATACTGTTCACCTGTTTACATGTCCCGTGTATATTAAACCATGAGGGGAACACACTTTCCTCACTTATACAGTTGAGCTGGTAACATGTCCCGTGTATATTTAACAATCAGGGGAACACACTCTCCTCACTTATACTGTTCACCTGTTTACATGTCCCGTGTATATTAAACCATCAGGGGAACACACTCTCCTCTCTTATACTGTTCACCTGTTTACATGTCCCGTGTATATTAAACCATCAGGGGAACACACTCTCCTCACTTATACTGTTCACCTGGTAACATGTCCCGGGTGTATTAAACCATCAGGGGAACACACTCTCCTCACTTATACTGTTCACCTGGTAACATGTCCCATGTATATTAAACCATTAGGGGAACACACTCTCTTCACATATACTGTTCACCTGGTAACATGTCCCGTGTATATTAAACAATCAGGGGAACACGCTCTCTTCACTTATACTGTTCACCTGGTAACATGTCCCGGGTGTATTAAACCATCAGGGGAACACACTCTCCTCACTTATACTGTTCACCTTCTAACATGTCCCGGGTGTATTAAACCATCAGGGGAACACACTCTCCTCACTTCTACTGTTCACCTGGTAACATGTCCCGTGTACATTAAACAATCAGGGGAACACTCTCTCCTCACTTATACTGTTCACCTGGTAACATGTCCCGGGTGTATTAAACCATCAGGGGAACACACTCTCCTCACTTATACTGTTCACCTGGTAACATGTCCCATGTATATTAAACCATTAGGGGAACACACTCTCTTCACATATACTGTTCACCTGGTAACATGTCCCGTGTATATTAAACAATCAGGGGAACACGCTCTCTTCACTTATACTGTTCACCTGGTAACATGTCCCGGGTGTATTAAACCATCAGGGGAACACACTCTCCTCACTTATACTGTTCACCTTCTAACATGTCCCGGGTGTATTAAACCATCAGGGGAACACACTCTCCTCACTTCTACTGTTCACCTGGTAACATGTCCCGTGTACATTAAACAATCAGGGGAACACTCTCTCCTCACTTATACTGTTCACCTGGTAACATGTCCCGGGTGTATTAAACCATCAGGGGAACACACTCTCCTCACTTATACTGTTCACCTGGTAACATGTCCCGGGTGTATTAAACCATCAGGGGAACACACACTCCTCACTTATACTGTTCACCTGGTAACATGTCCCGGGTGTATTAAACAATCAGGGGAACACACTCTCCTCACTTATACTGTTCACCTGGTAACATGTCCCGTGCATGTTAAACCATCAGGGGAACACACTCTACTCACTTATACTGTTCACCTGGTAACATGTCCCGTGTATATTAAACAATCAGTGGAACACACTCTCCTCACTTATACTGTTCACCTGGTAACATGTCCCGTGTGCATTAAACCATCAGTGGAACACACTCTCCTCACTTATACTGTTCACCTGGTAACATGTCCCATGCATATTAAACCATGAGGTGAACACATTCTCCTCACTTATACTGTTCACCTGGTAACATGTCCCGTGTGCATTAAACCATCAGGGGAACACACTCTCCTCACTTATACTGTTCACCTGCTAACATGTCCCGTGTATATTGAACCATCAGGGGAATACAGTCTCATCACTTATACTGTTCACCTGGTAACATGTCCCGTGTATATTAAACCATCAGGGGAACACACTCTCCTCACTTATACGGTTCACCTGGTAACATGTCCCGTCTGTATTAAACAATCAGGGGAACACACTCTCCTCACTTATATTGTTCACCTGCTAACATGTCCCGTGTATATTAAACCATCTGGGGAACACACTCTCCTCACTTCTACTGTTCACCTGGTAACATGTCCCGTGTGCATTACAAAATCAGGGGAAAACAATCTCCTCACTTATACTGTTCATCTGGTAACATGTCCCGTGTGCATTAAATCATCAGGGAACACACTCTCCTCACTTATACTGTTCACCTGGTAACATGTCCCGTGTGCATTAAACCATCATGGGAAAACACTCTCCTCACTATTCTGTTCACCTGGTAAAATGTCCCGTGTGAATTAAATAATCAGGGGAAAACACTCTCCTCACTATTCTGTTCACCTTGTAAAATGTCCCGTGTGAATTAAACCATCAGGGGAACACACTCTCCTCAATTATACTGTTCCCCTGGTGAAATGTCCCGATTTTATTAAACAATCAGGGGAACACACTCTCCTCACTTCTGCTCTTCACCTGGTAACATGTCCCGTGTATATTAAATCATCAGGGGAACTCACTCTCCTCACTTCTGCTCTTCACCTGGTAACATGTCTCGTGTATATTAAACCATCAGGGGAACTCACTCTCCTCACTTATACTGTTCACCTGGTAACATGTCCCGTGCATATTAAGCCATCTGGGGAACACATTCTCCTCACTTATAATTTTCACCTAGTGACATGTCCTGTATATATTAAACCATCAGGGGAACACACTCTCCTCACTTATACTGTTCACCTGGTGACATGTCCCACGTATATTAAACCATCAGTGGAACACACTCTGCTCACTTATACTGTTCACCTGGTAACATGTCCCGTGTAAGTTAAACCATCATGGGAACTCACTCTCCTCAGTTATAGATTTCACCTGGTAACATGTCCCGTGTGCATTAAACAATCAGGGGAACACACTCTCCTCACTTATTCTGTTCACCTGGTAACATGTCCTGTGTGTATTAAACAATCAGGGGAACACACTCTCCTCACTTATACTGTTCACCTGGTAACATGTCCTGTGTGTATTAAACCATCAGGGGAACACAATCTCCTCACTTATACTGTTCACCTGGTAACATGTCCCGTGTGTATTAAACAATCAGGGTAACACACTCTCCTCGCTTATACTTTTCACCTGGTGAAATATCCCGTGTGTATTAAACAATCAGGGGAACACACTCTCCTCACTTATACTGTTCACCTGGTAACATGTCCTGTGTGTATTAAACCATTAGGGGAACACACTCTCCTCACTTATACTGTTCACCTGGTAACATGTCCCGTGTGTATTAAACAATCAGGGGAACACACTCTCCTCTCTTATACTGTTCACCTGGTAACATGTCCCATGTGTATTAAACAATCAGGGGAACACACACTCCTCACTTATACTGTTCACCTGGTAACATGTCCCGTGTGTATAAAACAATCAGGGGAACACACTCTCCTCACTTATACTGTTCACCTGGTAACATGTCCCGTGTAAGTTAAACAATCAGGGGAACACACTCTCCTCACTTATACTGTTCACCTGGTAACATGTCCCGTGTGTATTAAACAATCAGGGGAACACACTCTCCTCTCTTATACTGTTCACCTGGTAACATGTCCCATGTGTATTAAACAATCAGGGGAACACACACTCCTCACTTATACTGTTCACCTGGTAACATGTCCCGTGTGTATAAAACAATCAGGGTAACACACTCTCCTCACTTCTACTGTTCACCTGGTAACATGTCCCGTGTATATTAAACCATCAGGGGAAAACACTCTCCTCACTTATTCTGTTCACCTGGTAACATGTCCCGTGTGTATTAAACAATCAGTGGAACACACTCTCCTCACTTATACTGTTCACCTGGTGACATGTCACGTGTGTATTAAACAATCAGGGGAACACACTCTCCTCACTTATACTTTTCACCTGGTAACATGTCCCGTGTATATTAAACCATCAGGGGAAAACACTCTCCTCACTTATTCTGTTCACCTGGTAACATGTCCCGTGTGTATTAAACAATCAGTGGAACACACTCTCCTCACTTATACTGTTCACCTGGTAACATGTCCCGTGTGCATTAAACAATCAGGGGAACACTCTCTCCTCACTTATACTGTTCATCTAGTAACATGTCCCGTGCGTATTAAACAATCAGGGGAACACACTCTCCTCACTTATACTGTTCATCTAGTAACATGTCCCGTGCGTATTAAACAATCAGGGGAACACACTCTCCTCACTTATACTGTTCACCTGGTAACATGTCCCGTGTGCATTAAACAATCAGGGGAACACTCTCTCCTCACTTATACTGTTCATCTAGTAACATGTCCCGTGCGTATTAAACAATCAGGGGAACACACTCTCCTCACTTATACTGTTCACCTGGTAACATGTCCCGTGTGCATTAAACAGTCAGGGGAACACTCTCTCCTCACTTATACTGTTCATCTAGTAACATGTCCCGTGCGTATTAAACAATCAGGGGAACACTCTCTCCTCACTTATACTGTTCATCTAGTAACATGTCCCGTGCGTATTAAACAATCAGGGGAACACACTCTCCTCACTTATGCTGTTCACCTGGTGACGTGACCCGTGTGCATTAAACAATCAGGGGAACACACTCTCCTCACTTATGCTGTTTACCTGGTAACTTGTCCTGCGTGTATTAAACCATCAGGGGAACACACTCTCCTCACTTCTACTGTTCACCTGGTGACATGTCCCGTGCGTATTAAACAATCAGGGGAACACACTCTCCTCACTTATATTTTTCACCTGGTAACATGTCCCGTGGGCTTTAAACCATCAGGGGAAAACACTCTCCTCACTATTCTGTTCACCTGGTAACATGTCCCGTGTGAATTAAATATTCAGGGGAACACACTCTCCTCACTTATACTGTTGACCTGGTGACATGTACCGTGCGTATTAAACAATCAGGGGAACACACTCTCCTCACTTATTTTGTTCACCTGGTAACATGTCCCGTGTGTATTAAACAATCAGGGGAACACACTCTCCTCACTTATACTGTTCACCTGGTGACATGTCCCGTGCGTATTAAACAATCAGGGGAACACACTCTCCTCACTTATTTTGTTCACCTGGTAACATGTCCCGTGTGTATTAAACCATCAGGGGAACACACTCTCCTCACTTATACTGTTCACCTGGTGACATGTCCCGTGCGTATTAAACAATCAGGGGAACACACTCTCCTCACTTCTACTTTTCACCTGGTAACATGTCCCATGTATATTAAACCATCATGGGAACACACTCTCCTCACTTATACTTTTCACCTGGTAACATGTTCCGTGGGCTTTAAACCATCATGGGAAAACACTCTCCTCACTATTCTGTTCACCTGGTTACATGTCCCGTGTGAATTAAACATTCAGGGGAACACACTCTCCTCACTTATACTGTTCACCTGGTAACATATCCTGTGTGTATTAAACCATCAGGGGAACACACTCTCTTCACTTATACTGTTCACCTGGTAACATGTCCCATGTATATGAAACCATCAGGGGAACACACTCTCCTCACTTCTACTGTTCACCTGGTAACATGTCTCGTGTGCATTAAAAAGTCATGGGAACACACTCTCCTCACTTATACTGTTCACCTGGTGACCTGTCCCGTGTGCATTAAACAATCAGGGGAACACACTCTCCTCACTTATACTGTTCACCTGGTAACATGTCCCGTGTATATTAAACCATCAGGGGAACACACTCTCCTCACTTATACGATTCACCTTGTGACATGTCCCGTGTGTATTAAACAATCAGGGGAACACACTCTCCTCACTTATACTGTTCACCTGGTAACATGTCCCGTGTATATTAAACCATCAGGGGAACACACTCTCCTCACTTATACGATTCACCTTGTGACATGTCCCGTGTGTATTGAACAATCAGGGGAACACACTCTCCTCACTTATACTGTTCACCAGGTGACATGTCCCGTGTATATTAAACAATCAGGGGAACACACTCTCCTCACTTATACTGTTCACCTGGTAACATGTCCCGTGTGTATTAAAAAGTCATGGGAACACACTCTCCTCACTTATACTGTTCATCTAGTAACATGTCCCGTGCGTATTAAACAATCAGGGGAACACTCTCTCCTCACTTATACTGTTCATCTGGTAACATGTCCCGTGTGCATTAAACAATCAGGGGAACACACTCTCCTGACTTATACTTTTCACCTGGGAAAATGTCCTGTGTGCAGTAAACAATCAGTGGAACATACTCTCCTCACTTATGCTGTTTACCTGGTAACATGTCCTGTGTGTATTAAACGATCAGGGGAACACACTCTCTTCACTTATACTGTTCACCTGGTAACATGTCCTGAGTATATGAAACCATCAGGGGAACACACTCTCCGCACTTCTACTGTTCACCTGGTAACATGTCTCGTGTGCATTAAACAATCAGGGGAACACACTCTCCTCACTTATACTGTTCACCTGGTGACATGTCCCGTGGGCTTTAAACCAGCATGGGGAAACACTCTCCTCACTATTCTGTTCACCTGGTAACATGTCCCGTGTGAATTAAACATTCAGGGGAACACACTCTCCTCACTTATACTGTTCACCTGGTAACATGTCCTGTGTATATTAAACCATCAGGGGAACACACTCTCTTCACTTATACTGTTCACCTGGTAACATGTCCTGTGTATATGAAACCATCAGGGGAACACACTCTCCGCACTTCTACTGTTCACCTGGTAACATGTCTCGTGTGCATTAAACAATCAGGGGAACACACTCTCCTCACTTATACTGTTTATCTGGTTACATGTCCCGTGTATATTAAACCAGCAGGGGAACACACTCTCCTCACTTATACTGTTCACCTGGTAACATGTCCCATGTATATTAAACCATCAGGGGAACACACTCTCCTCACTTATACGATTCACCTTGTGACATGTCCCGTGTGTATTAAACAATCAGGGGAACACACTCTCCTCACTTATACGATTCACCTTGTGACATGTCCCGTGTGTATTAAACAATCAGGGGAACACACTCTCCTCACTTATACTGTTCACCTGGTGACCTGTCCCGTGTGCATTAAACAATCAGGGGAACACACTCTCCTCACTTATACTGTTTATCTGGTAACATGTCCCGTGTATATTAAACCAGCAGGGGAACACACTCTCCTCACTTATACTGTTCACCTGGTAACATGTCCCATGTATATTAAACCATCAGGGGAACACACTCTCCTCACTTATACGATTCACCTTGTGACATGTCCCGTGTGTATTAAACAATCAGGGGAACACACTCTCCTCACTTATTCTGTTCACCAGGTGACATGTCCCGTGTGCATTAAACAATCAGGGGAACACACTCTCCTCATTTATTCTGTTCACCTGGTAACATGTCCTGTGCGTATTAAACAATAAGGGGAACACACTCTCCTCACTTATACTGTTCACCTGGTGACATGTCCCGTGTGCATTAAACAATCAGGGGAACAAACTCTCCTCACTTATACTGTTCATCTGGTAACATGTCCCATGTATATGAAACCATCAGGGGAACACACTCTCCTCACTTCTACTGTTCACCTGGTAACATGTCCCGTCAGTATTAAACAATCAGGGGAACTCACTCTCCTCACTTATACTGTTCACCTGGTGACATGTCCCGTGTGTATGAAACAATCAGGGGAACTCACTCTCCTCACTTATACTGTTCACCTGGTGACATGTCCCGTGTGTATTAAACCATCAGGGGAACACACTCTCCTCACTTATACTGTTCATCTGGTAACATGTCCCGTCAGTATTTAACCATCTGTGGAACACACTCTCCTCACTTACACTGTTTACCTGGTAACATGTCCAGTGTATATTAAATCATCAGGGAAACAAACTCTCCTCACTTATACTGTTCACCTGGTAACATGTCACATGCATATTAAACAATCAGGGGAACACACTCTCCTCACTTATACTGTTCACTTGGTTACATGTCCCGTGTGTATTAAACAATCAGGGGAACACACTCTCCTCACTTATACTGTTCACCTGGTAACATGTCCTGTGTATATAAAATCATCAGGGAAACAAACTCACCTCACTTATACTGTTCACTTGGTTACATGTCCCGTGTATATTAAACAATCAGGGGAACTCACTCTCTTCACTTCTACTGTTCAGCTGGTAACATGTCCCGTCAATATTAAACCATCAGGGGAAAGCACTCCCCTCACTTATACTGTTCTCCTGGTAACATGTCCCGTGTATATGAAACCATCAGGGGAACACACTCTCCTCACTTATACTGTTCACCTGATAATATGTCCCGTGTGTATTAAACCATAAGGGGAACACACTCTCCTCACTTATACTGTTCACCTGGTAATATGCCCTGTGTATATTAAACCATCAGGGAAACACAGTCTCCTCACTTATACTGTTCACCTGATAACATGTCCCGTGTGTATTAAACCATAAGGGGAACACACTCTCCTCACTTATACTGTTCACCTGGTAATATGCCCTGTGTATATTAAACCATGAGGGGAACACACTCTCCTCACTTATACTGTTCACCTGGGGAAATGTTCTGTCAGTATTAAACCATCAGGGGAACACACTCTCCTCACTTATATTGTTCACCTGGTAACATATCCCGTGTGTATTAAACCATCAGGGGAACACACTCTCCTCACTTATACTGTTCACCTGGGGAAATGTCCCGACAGTATTAAACCATCAGGGGAACACACTCTCCTCACTTATACTGTTCACCTGTTGACATGTCCAGTGTGTATTAAAGCATCAGGGGAACTCACTGTCCTCATTTATACTGTTCACCTGGTGACATGTCCCGTCGGTATTATACCATCAGGGGAAGACACTCTCCTCCCTTTTCTGTTCACCTGGTAACATGTCCCGTGCGTATTAAACCATCAGGGGAACACAATCTCCTCCCTTAAACTGTTCACATGGTGACATGTCCCGTCAGTATTAAACAATCAGGGGAACACACTCTCCTCACTTATACTGTTTACCTGTTGACATGCCCTGTGTGTATTAAACCATCAGGGGAACACACTCTCCTCACTTAAACTGTTCACATGGTGACATGCCCCGTCAGTATTAAACAATCTGGGGAACACACTCTCCTCACTTATACTGTTTACCTGTTGACATGCCCTGTGTGTATTAAACAATCAGGGGAACACACTCTCCTCACTTATACTGTTTACCTGGTAACATGTCCCATGTATATTAAACCATCAGGGGAACACACTCTCTTCACTTATACTGTTCACCTGGGAACATGTCCCGTGTATATTAAACCATCAGGGGAACACACTCTCCTCACATATACTGTTCATCTGGTAACATGTCCCGTCAGTATTAAACCATCTGTGGAACACACTCTCCTCACTTACACTGTTTACCTGGTAACATGACCTGTGTATTTTAAACCATCAGGGGAACACACTCTCCTCACTTATACTGTTTACATGGTAACTTGTCACATGTATATTAAACAATCAGGGGAACACACTCTCCTCACTTATACTGTTCACCTGGTTACAAGTCCCGTGCGTGTTAAACAATCAGGGGAACACACTCTCCTCACTTATACTGTTCACCTGGTTACAAGTCCCGTGCGTGTTAAACAATCAGGGGAACACACTCTCCTCACTTATACTGTTCACCTGGTAACATGTCCCGTGTATATTAGACCATCAGGGGAAAACACTCTCCTCACTTATACTGTTCACCTGGTGACATGTCCCGAGTGTATTAAACAATTAGGGGAACACACTCTCCTCACTTATACTCTTCATCAGGTAACGTGTCCCGTGTATATTAAACCATCAGGGGAACACAATCTCCTCACTTATACAGTTCAACTGGCAACATGACATGTGTAAATTAAACCATCAGGGGAACACACTCTCCTCACTTATACTGTTCACCTGGTAACATGTCCCGTTTATATTAAATCATCAGGGGAACACACTCTCCTCACTTATACTGTTCACCTGGTAACATGTCCTGTGTGTATTAAACCATCAGGGGGACACAATCTCCTCACTTATACTGTTCACCAGGTAACATGACCCGTGCGCATAAAACCATCATGGGAATACACTCTCCTCACTTCTACTGTTCACCTGGTGACATGTCCCGTGTGAGTTAAACCATCATGGGAACTCACTCTCCTCACTTATACTGTTCACCTGGTAAAATGTCCTGTGTATGTTAAACCATCAGGGGAACACACTCTCCTCACTTATACTCTTCACCTGGTAACATGTCCCGTGCGCATAAAACCATCAGGGGAATACACTCTCCTCACTTATACTGTTCACCTGGTAACATGTCCCGTGTGAGTTAAACCATCATGGGAACTCACTCTCCTCACTTATACTGTTCACTTGGTAACATGTCCCGTGTATATTAAGCCGTCAGGGGAACACACTCTCCTCACTTATGCTGTTCACCTGGTAACATGTCCCGTGTGCATTAAACAATCAGGGGAACACACTCTCCTCACTTCTACTGTTCACCTGGTGACATATCCCGTGTGCATTAAACAATTCGGGGAACACACTCTCCTCACTTATACTCTTCATCAGGTAACGTGTCCCGTGTATATTAAACCATCAGGGGAACACAATCTCCTCACTTATACAGTTCAACTGGCAACATGACCTGTGTATATTAAACCATCAGGGGAACACACTCTCCTCACTTATACTGTTCACCTGGTGACATGTCCCGAGTGTATTAAACAATCAGGGAAACACACTCTCCTCACTTCTGCTCTTCACCTGGTAACATGTCCCGTTTATATCAAATCATCAGGGCAACACACTCTCCTCACATATACTGTTCACCTGGTAACATGTCTCGTGTATATTAAACCATCAGGGGAACTCACTCTCCTCACTTATACTGTTCACCTGGTAACATGTCCCGTGCATATTAAGCCATATGGGGAACACACTCTCCTCACTTATACTTTTCACCTGGTAACATGTCCTGTGTACATTAA
The DNA here is from genome assembly GCF_036365525.1 of Heterodontus francisci. NCBI lineage: Eukaryota > Metazoa > Chordata > Chondrichthyes > Heterodontiformes > Heterodontidae > Heterodontus > Heterodontus francisci. The sequence goes on from NW_027140639.1 coordinate 495,554, forward strand.
ACCATCAGGGGAACACATTCTCCTCACATATACTCTTCACCAGGTAACATGTCCTGTGAATATTAAACCATCAGGGGAACACACTCTCCTCACTTATACTGTTCACCTGGTAACATGTCCCGTGTGAGTTAAACCATCATGGGAACTCACTCTCCTCACTTACAGAGTTCACCTGGTATCATGTCCCGTGTGCATTAAACAATCAGGGGAACACACTCTCCTCACTTATACTTTTCACCTGGTAACATGTCCTGTGTACATTAAACCATCAGGGGAACACATTCTCCTCACATATACTCTTCACCAGGTAACATGTCCTGTGAATATTAAACCATCAGGGGAACACACTCTCCTCACTTATACTGTTCACCTGGTAACATGCCCCGTGTGCATTAAACAATCAGGGGAACACACTCTCCTCACTTATTCTGTTCACCTGGTGACATGTCCCGTGTGTATTAAACAATCAGGGGAAAACACTCTCCTCACTTATACTGTTCACCTGGTGACATGTCCTGTGTATATTAAACCATCTGGGGAAAACACTCTCCTCACTTCTACTGTTCCCCTGGTAACATGTCCCGTGGGCATTACAAAATCAGGGGAACACACTCTCCTCACTTATCCTGTTCATCTGGTAACATGTCCCGTGTGCATTAAATCATCAGGGAACACACTCTCCTCACTTATACTGTTCACCTGGTAACATGTCCCGTGTGCATTAAACCATCATGGGAAAACACTCTCCTCACTATTCTGTTCACCTGGTAAAATGTCCCGTGCGAATTAAACAATCAGGGGAACACACTCTCCTCACTTATACTGTTCACCTGGTAACATGTCCTGTGTATATTAAACCATCAGGGGAACACACTCTCCTCAATTATACTGTTCACCTGGTGAAATGTCCCGAGTTTATTAAACAATCAGGAGAACACACTCTCCTCACTTCTTCTCTTCACCTGGTAACATGTCCCGTGTATATTAAATCATCAGGGCAACACACTCTCCTCACATATACTGTTCACCTGGTAACATGTCCCGTGCATATTAAGCCATCTGGGGAACACATCTCCTCACTTATAATTTTCACCTAGTGACATGTCCTGTGTAAATTAAACCATCAGGGGAACTCACTCACCTCACTTATACTCTTCACCAGGTAACATGTCCTGTGAATATTAAACCATCAGGGGAACACACTCTCCTCACTGATACTGTTCACCTGGTAACATGTCCCGTGTGTATTAAACCATCAGGGGAACACACTCTGCTCACTTATACTGTTCACCTGGTGACATGTCCCACGTATATTAAACCATCAGGGGAACACACTCTCCTCACTGATACTGTTCACCTGGTGACATGTCCCGTGTAAGTTAAACCATCAGGGGAACACACTCTCCTCACTTATACTGTTCACCTGGTGACATGTCCCGTGTAAGTTAAACCATCATGGGAACTCAATCTCCTCAGTTATAGATTTCACCTGGTAACATGTCCCGTGTGCATTAAACAATCAGGGGAACACACTCTCCTCACTTATACTGTTCACCTGGTGACATGTCCCGTGTATATTAAACAATCAGGGGAACACACTCTCCTCACTTATACTGTTCACCTGGTAACATGTCCCGTGTGTATTAAACAATCAGGGGAACACACTCTCCTCACTTATACGGTTCACCTGGTAACATGTCCCGTCTGTATTAAACAATCAGGGGAACACACTCTCCTCACTTATACTGTTCACCTGGTGACATGTCCCGAGTGTATTAAACAATCAGGGAAACACACTCTCCTCACTTATACGGTTCACCTGGTAACATGTCCCGTGTGTATTAAACAATCAGGGGAACACACTCTCCTCACTTATACGGTTCACCTGGTAACATGTCCCGAGTGTATTAAACAATCAGGGAAACACACTCTCCTCACTTCTGCTCTTCACCTGGTAACAAGTCCCGTTTATATCAAATCATCAGGGCAACACACTCTCCTCGCATATACTGTTCACCTGGTAACATGTCTCGTGTATATTAAACCATCAGGGGAACTCACTCTCCTCACTTATACTTTTCACCTGGTAACATGTCCCGTGCATATTAAGCCATCTGGGGAACACACTCTACTCACTTATACTTTTCACCTGGTAACATGTCCTGTGTGTATTAAACAATCAGGGGAACACACTCTCCTCACTTCTGCTCTTCACCTGGTAACATGTCCCGTTTATATCAAATCATCAGGGCAACACACTCTCCTCACATATACTGTTCACCTGGTAACATGTCTCGTGTATATTAAACCATCAGGGGAACTCACTCTCCTCACTTATACTTTTCACCTGGTAACATGTCCCGTGCATATTAAGCCATCTGGGGAACACACTCTCCTCACTTATACTTTTCTCCTGGTAACATGTCCTGTGTACATTAAACCATCAGGGGAACACATTCTCCTCACATATACTCTTCACCAGGTAACATGTCCTGTGAATATTAAACCATCAGGGGAACACACTCTCCTCACTTATACTGTTCACCTGGTAACATGTCCCGTGTGTATTAAACAATCAGGGGAACACACTCTCCTCACTTATACGGTTCACCTGGTAACATGTCCCGTCTGTATTAAACAATCAGGGGAACACACTCTCCTCACTTATTCTGTTCACCTGGTGACATGTGCCATGTGTATTAAACAATCAGGGGAAAACACTCTCCTCACTTATATTGTTCACCTGCTAACATGTCCCGTGTATATTAAACCATCTGGGGAACACACTCTCCTCACTTCTACTGTTCACCTGGTAACATGTCCCGTGTGTATTACAAAATCAGGGGAACACAATCTCCTCACTTATACTGTTCATCTGGTAACATGTCCCGTGTGCATTAAATCATCAGGGAACACACTCTCCTCACTTATACTGTTCACCTGGTAACATGTCCCGTGTGCATTAAACCATCATGGGAAAACACTCTCCTCACTATTCTGTTCACCTGGTAAAATGTCCCGTGTGAATTAAACAATCAGGGGAAAACACTCTCCTCACTATTCTGTTCACCTTGTAAAATGTCCCGTGTGAATTAAACCATCAGGGGAACACACTCTCCTCAATTATACTGTTCCCCTGGTGAAATGTCCCGATTTTATTAAACAATCAGGGGAACACACTCTCCTCACTTCTGCTCTTCACCTGGTAACATGTCCCGTGTATATTAAATCATCAGGGGAACTCACTCTCCTCACTTCTGCTCTTCACCTGGTAACATGTCTCGTGTATATTAAACCATCAGGGGAACTCACTCTCCTCACTTATACTGTTCACCTGGTAACATGTCCCGTGCATATTAAGCCATCTGGGGAACACATTCTCCTCACTTATAATTTTCACCTAGTGACATGTCCTGTATATATTAAACCATCAGGGGAACACACTCTCCTCACTTATACTGTTCACCTGGTAACATGTCCCGTGCATATTAAGCCATCTGGGGAACACATTCTCCTCACTTATAATTTTCACCTAGTGACATGTCCCGTGTATATTAAACCATCAGGGGAACACACTCTGCTCACTTATACTGTTCACCTGGTGACATGTCCCACGTATATTAAACCATCAGTGGAACACACTCTCCTCACTTATACTGTTCACCTGGTAACATGTCCCGTGTAAGTTAAACCATCATGGGAACTCACTCTCCTCAGTTATAGATTTCACCTGGTAACATGTCCCGTGTGCATTAAACAATCAGGGGAACACACTCTCCTCACTTATACTGTTCACCTGGTAACATGTCCTGTGTGTATTAAACCATCAGGGGAACACAATCTCCTCACTTATACTGTTCACCTGGTAACATGTCCCGTGTGTATTAAACAATCAGGGTAACACACTCTCCTCGCTTATACTTTTCACCTGGTGAAATGTCCCGTGTGTATTAAACAATCAGGGGAACACACTCTCCTCACTTATACTGTTCACCTGGTAACATGTCCTGTGTGTATTAAACCATTAGGGGAACACACTCTCCTCACTTATACTGTTCACCTGGTAACATGTCCCGTGTGTATTAAACAATCAGGGGAACACACTGTCCTCTCTTATACTGTTCACCTGGTAACATGTCCCATGTGTATTAAACAATCAGGGGAACACACACTCCTCACTTATACTGTTCACCTGGTAACATGTCCCGTGTGTATAAAACAATCAGGGGAACACACTCTCCTCACTTATTCTGTTCACCTGGTAACATGTCCTGTGTGTATTAAACAATCAGGGGAACACACTCTCCTCACTTATACTGTTCACCTGGTAACATGTCCTGTGTGTATTAAACCATCAGGGGAACACAATCTCCTCACTTATACTGTTCACCTGGTAACATGTCCCGTGTGTATTAAACAATCAGGGTAACACACTCTCCTCGCTTATACTTTTCACCTGGTGAAATGTCCCGTGTGTATTAAACAATCAGGGGAACACACTCTCCTCACTTATACTGTTCACCTGGTAACATGTCCTGTGTGTATTAAACCATTAGGGGAACACACTCTCCTCACTTATACTGTTCACCTGGTAACATGTCCCGTGTGTATTAAACAATCAGGGGAACACACTCTCCTCTCTTATACTGTTCACCTGGTAACATGTCCCATGTGTATTAAACAATCAGGGGAACACACACTCCTCACTTATACTGTTCACCTGGTAACATGTCCCGTGTGTATAAAACAATCAGGGGAACACACTCTCCTCACTTATACTGTTCACCTGGTAACATGTCCCGTGTAAGTTAAACAATCAGGGGAACACACTCTCCTCACTTATACTGTTCACCTGGTAACATGTCCTGTGTTGTTAAACCATCAGGGGAACACACTCTCCTCACTTATACTGTTCACCTGGTAACATGTCCCGTGGGCTTTAAACCATCAGGGGAACACACTCTCCTCACTTATACTGTTCACCTGGTAACAAGTCCCGTGAGCATTAAAAAATCAGGGGAACACACTCTCCTCACTTCTACTGTTCACCTGGTAACATGTCCCATGTATATTAAACCATCAGGGTAACACACTCTCCTCACTTCTACTGTTCACCTGGTAACATGTCCCGTGTAAGTTAAACCATCATGGGAACTCACTCTCCTCACTTATAGATTTCACCTGGTAACATGTCCCATGTGTATTAAACAATCAGGGGAACACACTCTCCTCACTTATACTGTTCACCTGGTAACATGTCTCGTGCGTATTAAACAATCAGGGGAAAACACTCTCCTCACTTATACTGTTCACCTGGTAACATGTCCCGTGTGTATTAAACCATCAGGGGAACACACTCTCCTCACTTATACTGTTCACCTGGTAACATGTCCCGTGTGCATTAAACAATCAGGGGAACACTCTCTCCTCACTTATGCTGTTCACCTGGTGACGTGACCCGTGTGCATTAAACAATCAGGGGAACATACTCTCCTCACTTATACTGTTCACCTGGTAACTTGTCCTGCGTGTATTAAACCATCAGGGGAACACACTCTCCCCACTTCTACTGTTCACCTGGTGACATGTCCCGTGCGTATTAAACAATCAGGGGAACACACTCTCCTCACTTATATTTTTCACCTGGTAACATGTCCCGTGGGCTTTAAACCATCAGGGGAAAACACTCTCCTCACTATTCTGTTCACCTGGTAACATGTCCCGTGTGAATTAAATATTCAGGGGAACACACTCTCCTCACTTATACTGTTGACCTGGTGACATGTACCGTGCGTATTAAACAATCAGGGGAACACACTCTCCTCACTTATACTGTTCACCTGGTGACATGTCCCGTGCGTATTAAACAATCAGGGGAACACACTCTCCTCACTTATTTTGTTCACCTGGTAACATGTCCCGTGTGTATTAAACCATCAGGGGAACACACTCTCCTCACTTATACTGTTCACCTGGTGACATGTCCCGTGCGTATTAAACAATCAGGGGAACACACTCTCCTCACTTATTTTGTTCACCTGGTAACATGTCCCATGTATATTAAACCATCAGGGGAACACACTCTCCTCACTTATACTGTTCACCTGGTAACATGTCCCGTGCGTATTAAACAATCAGGGGAACACACTCTCCTCACTTCTACTTTTCACCTGGTAACATGTCCCATGTATATTAAACCATCATGGGAACACACTCTCCTCACTTATACTTTTCACCTGGTAACATGTTCCGTGGGCTTTAAACCATCATGGGAAAACACTCTCCTCACTATTCTGTTCACCTGGTTACATGTCCCGTGTGAATTAAACATTCAGGGGAAAACACTCTCCTCACTTATACTGTTCACCTGGTAACATATCCTGTGTATATTAAACCATCAGGGGAACACACTCTCTTCACTTATACTGTTCACCTGGTAACATGTCCCATGTATATGAAACCATCAGGGGAACACACTCTCCTCACTTCTACTGTCCACCTGGTAACATGTCTCGTGTGCATTAAAAAGTCATGGGAACACACTCTCCTCACTTATACTGTTCACCTGGTGACCTGTCCCGTGTACATTAAACAATCAGGGGAACATACTCTCCTCACTTATGCTGTTTACCTGGTAACATGTCCTGTGTGTATTAAACGATCAGGGTAACACACTCTCCTCACTTATACTGTTCACCTGGTGACATGTCCCGTGGGCTTTAAACCAGCATGGGAAAACACTCTCCTCACTATTCTGTTCACCTGGTAACATGTCCCGTGTGAATTAAACATTCAGGGGAACACACTCTCCTCACTTATACTGTTGACCTGGTGACATGTCCCGTGCGTATTAAACAATCAGGGGAACACACTCTCCTCACTTATACTTTTCACCTGGTAACATGTCCCGTGCGTATTAAACAATCAGGGGAACAGACTTTCCTCACTTATACTGTTCACCTGGTAACATGTCCTGTGTATATTAAACCATCAGGGGAACACACTCTCTTCACTTATACTGTTCACCTGGTAACATGTCCTGTGTATATGAAACCATCAGGGGAACACACTCTCCGCACTTCTACTGTTCACCTGGTGACCTGTCCCGTGTGCATTAAACAATCAGGGGAACACACACTCCTCACTTATACTGTTTATCTGGTAACATGTCCCGTGTATATTAAACCAGCAGGGGAACACACTCTCCTCACTTATACTGTTCACCTGGTAACATGTCCCATGTATATTAAACCATCAGGGGAACACACTCTCCTCACTTATACGATTCACCTTGTGACATGTCCCGTGTGTATTAAACAATCAGGGGAACACACTCTCCTCACTTATTCTGTTCACCAGGTGACATGTCCCGTGTGCATTAAACAATCAGGGGAACACACTCTCCTCATTTATTCTGTTCACCTGGTAACATGTCCTGTGCGTATTAAACAATAAGGGGAACACACTCTCCTCACTTATACTGTTCACCTGGTGACATGTCCCGTGTGCATTAAACAATCAGGGGAACAAACTCTCCTCACTTATACTGTTCATCTGGTAACATGTCCCATGTATATGAAACCATCAGGGGAACACACACTCCTCACTTATACTGTTCATCTGGTAACATGTCCCATGTATATTAAACCATCAGGGGAACACACTCTCCTCACTTCTACTGTTCACCTGGTAACATGTCCCGTCAGTATTAAACAATCAGGGGAACTCACTCTCCTCACTTATACTGTTCACCTGGTGACATGTCCCGTGTGTATGAAACAATCAGGGGAACTCACTCTCCTCACTTATACTGTTCATCTGGTAACATGTCCCGTTTGTATTAAACCATCAGGTGAACACACTCTCCTCTCTTATACTGTTTACCTGGTGACATGTCCCGTGTGTATTAAACAATCAGGGGAACACACTCTCCTCACTTATACTGTTCATCTGGTAACATGTCCCGTGCATATTAAACAATCAGGGGAACAAACTCTCCTCACTTATACTGTTCACCTGGTAACATGTCCCGTGTGTATTAAACAATCAAGGGAACACACTCTCCTCACTTATACTGTTCATCTGGTAACATGTCCCGTGCATATTAAACAATCAGGGGAACAAACTCTCCTCACTTATACTGTTCACCTGGTAACATGTCCCGTGTGTATTAAACAATCAGGGGAACACACTCTCCTCACTTATACTTTTCATCTGGTAACATGTCCCATGTATATGAAACCATCAGGGGAACACACTCTCCTCACTTATACTGTTTACCTGGTGACATGTCCCGTGTGTATTAAACAATCAGGGGAACAAACTCTCCTCACTTATACTGTTCACCTGGTAACATGTCCCGTGTGTATTAAACAATCAGGGGAACACACTCTCCTCACTTATACTGTTCACCTGGTAACATGTCCCGTGTATAATAAACCATCAGATGAACACACTCTCCTCACTTATACTGTTCACCTGGTAACATGTCCAAGGTATATTAAACCATCAGGGGAACAGACTCTCCTCACTTCTACTGTTCACCTGGTAACATGTCCCGTGTATATTAAACCATCAGGGGAACACACTCTCCTCACTTCTACTGTTCACCTGGTAACATGTCCCGTGTGCATTAAAAAATCAGGGGAACACACTGTCCTCACTTATACTGTTCACCTGGTAACATGTCCCGTGTGCATTAAAAAATCAGGGGAACACACTGTCCTCACTTCTACTGTTCACCTGGTAACATGGCCCGTGTGCATTAAACAATCAGGGGAACACACTCTCTTCACTTATACTGTTCACCTGGTGACATGTCCTGTGTATATTAAACCATCAGGGGAACACACTCTCATCACTTATACTGTTCACCAGGTAACATGGCCCGTGTGCATTAAAAAATCAGGGGAACACACTCTCCTCACTTATACTGTTCATCTGGTAACATGTCCTGTGTATATTAAACCATCAGGGGAACACACTCTCCTCACTTATACTGTTCACCTGGTGACATGCCCCGTGTTTATTAAACAATCAGGGGAACACGATCTCCTCACTTATACTGTTCACCTGGTAACATGTCCCGTGTATATGAAACCATCAGGGGAACACATTCTCCTCACTTTAATACACACGGGACATGTTACCAGGTGAACAGAATAGTGAGGAGAGTGTTTTCCACTGATGGTTTAATACGCACGGGACATGTTACCGGGTGAACAGTATAAGTGAGCAGAGTGTGTTCCCCTGATGGTTTAATACACACGGGACATGTTACCAGGTGAACTCTATAAGTGAGGAGGGTGTGTTCCCCTGATGGTTTAATCTATACAGTACATGTTGCCAGGTGAACAGTATAAGTGAGGAGAGTGTGTTCCCCTGATGGTTTAATATACACAGGACATGTTACCAGGTTAACAGTATAAGTGAGGAGAGTGTGTTCTCCTGATTGTTTAATATACACGGGACATGTTACCAGGTGAACAGTATAAGTGAGGAGAGTGTGTTCCCCTGATGTTGTAATACGCACGGTACATGTTACCAGGTGAACAGTATAAGTAAGGAGAGTGTGTTCCCCTGATGGTTTAATATACACAGGACATGTTACCAGGTTAACAGTATAAGTGAGGAGAGTGTGTTCCCCTGATGGTTTAATATACACAGGACATGTAACCAGGTGAACTGTATAAGTGAGGAGAGTGTGTTCCCCTGATTGTTTAATAAACACGGGACATGTTACCAGATGAGCAGTATAAGTGAGGGGAATGTGTTCCCCTGATGGTTTAATACGAACGGGACATGTTACCAGGTGAACAGTATAAGTGAGGAGAGTGTGTTCCCCTGATTGTTTAATAAACACGGGACATGTTACCAGATGAGCAGTATAAGTGAGGAGAGTGTGTTCCCCTGATGGTTTAATATACATGGGACATGTTACCAGATGAACAGTATAAGTGAGGAGAGTGTGTTCCCCTGATGGTTTAATATACACGGGAAATGTTACCAGATGAACAGTATAAGTGAGGAGAGTGTGTTCCCCTGATGGTTGAATATACACGGGACATGTTACTAGGTGAACAGTATAAGTGAGGAGAATGTGTTCCCCTGATGCTTTAATACACACGGGACATGTCACCAGGTGAACAGTGTAAGTGAGGGGAGTGTGTTCCCCTGGTGGTTTAATATCGACGGGACATGTTACCAGGTGAACAGTATAAGTGAGGAGAGTGTGTTCCCCTGATGCTTTAATACACATGGGACATGTCACCAGGTGAACAGTGTAAGTGAGGGGAGTGTGTTCCCCTGATGGTTTTATACGCACGGGACATGTTACCAGGTGAACAGTATAAGTGAGGAGAGTGTGTTCACCTGATTGTTTAATCTCCACAGGACATTTTACCAGGTGAACTCTATAACTGAGCAGATTCTGTTCCCCTGATGGTTTAATATACACGGGACATGTTACCAGCTCTAGAGTAGTAGTGAGGAGAGTGTGTTCCCCTGATTGTTTAATATACACTGGACATGTTACCAGCTCTAGAGTAGAAGTGAGGAGAGTATGCTCCCCTGATTGTTTAATACGCACGGGACATGTTACATGGTGAACAGTATAAGTGAGGAGACTGTGTTCCCCTGATGGTTTAATACACACAGGACATGTTATCAGGTGAACTCTATAAGTGAGGAGAGTGTGTTCACCTGGTGGTTTAATACACACGGGACAAGTCACCAGGTGAACAGTATAAGTGAGGAGAGTGAGTTCCCCTGATTGTGAAATACGAACGGGACATTTCACCAGGTGAACATTATAAGTGAGGAGACTGTGTTCCCATGATGGTTTAATGCACACAGGACATGTTAGCAGGTGAACAGTATAAGTGAGGAGAGTGTGTTCCCCTGATGGTTTAATACGCACGGGACATGTTACCAGGCGAACAGTATAAGTGAGGAGAGTGTGTTCCCCTGATTGTGAAATACGAACGGGACATTTCACCAGGTGAACATTATAAGTGAGGAGACTGTGTTCCCATGATGGTTTAATGCACACAGGACATGTTACCAGGTGAACAGTCTAAGTGAGGAGACTGTTTTCCCCTGATGGTTTAATGCACACAGGACATGTTAGCAGGTGAACAGTATAAGTGAGCAGAGTGTGTTCCCCTGATGGTTTAATACACACGGGACATGTTACCAAATGAACTCGATAAGTGAGCAGAGTGTTTTCCCCTAATGGTTTAATATACATGGGACATGTTACCATGGGAACTCCATAAGTGAGGAGAGTGTGTTCCCCTGATGGTTTAATACACACGGGACATGTCACCAGGAGAACAGTGTAAGTGAGGAGACTGTGTTCTCCTGATTGTTTAATATACACGGGACATGTTACCATGTGAACAGTATAAGTGAGGAGAGTGTGTTCCCCTGATTGTTTAATAAACACGGGACATGTTCCCAGATGAGCAGTATAAGTGAGGAGAGTGTGTTCCCCTGATAGTTTAATACGTGCGGGACATGTCACCAGGTGAACAGTACAAGTGAGGAGAGTGTGTTCCCCTGATTGTTTAATAAACACGGGACATGTTACCAGGTGAACAGTATAAGTGAGGAGAGTGTGTTCCCCTGATTGTTTAATACGAACGGGACATGTTATCAGGTGAACAGTACAAGTGAGGAGAGTGTGTTCCCCTGATGGTTTAATATACACGGGACATGTTACCAGGTGATCAGTATAAGTGAGGAGAGTGAGTTCCCCTGATTGTTTAATACGCGCGGGACATGTCACCAGGTGAACAGTATAAGTGAGGAGAGTGTGTTCCCCTTGTGGTTTAATGTACACGGGACATGTCACCAGGTGAACAGTATAAGTGAGGAGAGTGTGTTCCCCTTGTGGTTTAATGTACACGGGACATGTTACCAGGTGAACAGCATAAGTGAGGAGAGTGAGTTCCCCTGATTGTTTAATACGCGCGCGACATGTCACCAGGTGAACAGTATAAGTGAAGAGAGTGTGTTCCCCTGATGGTTTAATACACACGGGACATGTTACCAGGTGAACAGTATAAGTGAGGAGAGTGTGTTCCCCTGATTGTTTAATGCACACAGGACATGTCACCAGGTGAACAGTGTAAGTGAGGAGAGTGTGTTCCCCTGATTGTTTAATGCACACGGGACATGTCACCAGGTGAACAGTATAAGTGAGGAGAGTGTGTTCCCCTGATTGTTTAATGCACACAGGACATGTCACCAGGAGAACAGTGCAAGTGAGGAGACTGTGTTCTCCTGACTGTTTAGTTTATACACAGGACATGTTACCACGTGAACAGGATAAGTGAGGAGAGTGTGTTCCCCTGATGGTTTAATACACACGGGACATGTTACCAGGTGAACTCTATAAGTGAGGAGGGTGTGTTCCCCTGATGGTTTAATACACACGGGACATGTCACCAGGTGAACAGTGCAAGTGAGGAGACTGTGTTCTCCTGACTGTTTAGTTTATACACAGGACATGTTACCACGTGAACAGGATAAGTGAGGAGAGTGTGTTCCCCTGATGGTTTAATACACACGGGACATGTTACCAGGTGAACTCTATAAGTGAGGAGGGTGTGTTCCCCTGATGGTTCAATAAATTACACTGTCGAAAACAGAGAAAGCTTACTCAGTGTTGGATACAGAGAAAAATACACTGCAGTTCGAAATTCATTTACAGAGCAGGACAGGCCCAGGCTCCACCCCCAGCCTGTGCTGTGTCAGCCTCTGTTCGTGTTCCTGGCTTGTATTGAGTTAATTGATCCCACCCAGACCCACACGGAACGGAATGGGCCCACGTTTCTCCCTCAAAATGAGGCATATTAGTTCATCTCACAAGCTGCAGGACAGGAAAAGCCCAGGCCCCAACACCAGCCTGTGGGATATTACTTCATCACACTCAGTATGGTACAGTCTCTGGGACTGTGTATGTGCTGACTGGGTCTGGTTAATTTGTTTGAATTCTTTCATTTTTTTAATTCATTCACGGGATGTGGGCGTCGCTGGCCAGGCCAGCATTTGTTGCCCATCCCTAATTGCCCTTGACAAGCTGGTTGTGAGCTGCCTTCTTGAACCGCTGCAATCCATGTGGGGTAGGTACACCCACAGTGCTGTTAGGAAGGGAGTTCATGGATTTTGACCCAACAACAGTGAAGGAACGGCGGTATAGTTCCAAGTCAGGATGGTGTGTGACTTGGAGGGGAACTTGCAGGTGGTGGTGTTCCCATGTATTTGCTGCCCTTGTCCTTCTAGTTGCTAGAAATCGCGGGTGTTGAAGGTGCTGTCTAAGGAGCCTTGGTGCATTGCTGCAGTGCATCTTGTAGATGGTACACACTGCTGCCACTGTACGTCGGTGGTGGAGGGAGTGAATGTTTGTAGATGGGGTGCCATTTAAGTGGGCTGTTTTGTCCTGGATGGTGTTGAGCTTCTTGAGTGTTGTTCTATCTGCACCCATCAAGGCAATGTGGAGAGTATTCCATCACACTCCTGACTGGTGCCTTGTATCTACAGGGTGGACAGGCTTTGGGGTGTCAGGAGGTGAGTTACTCGCCTCAGGATTCCTAGCCTCTGATCTGCTCTTGTCGCCACATTATTTATATGGCTACTCCAGATCAGTTTCTGGTCAATGGTAACCCCTAGGATGTTGCTAGTGGGGGATTCAGCGATGGTAATGCCGTTGAATGTCAAGGGGAGGAAGGAAGGAAGAAATTCTTCTGCTGAGGACCTTTCAGTTCTGTGTCGGTGCTCTCTGGGATTGTGTAAGAGTTGTCTATTTCTATCGAGGTGTATCTGTGTCTGTGTAGGAGCTCCCTGGGTCTGTGACAGAACAGGATTTGTCTGTGCATTAATGTCTGGACCTGTGTCGTAGATCTTTTGTTTGTGTAAGAGCTGTCCAGGTCAGTATACGACCTGTCTGTGTCTCTGTAGAAGCTTCCTGGTTCTGTGTAAGCTCCCTTTCTCTAAGTAGATGCTATCTGGATCTATGTAGAAACTGCAGACAGTTAAGGAGATATTCCATAATTCTCAACAGAGATTATTCCATTGCGTATGAAAGACTCTACCAGAAGGCGGCACCATCTGTAGCTAACTAACAATGTTCAGGGTAGTATCAGATTAAAGAAAAGGTATACAATGCTGCAAAGATTAATGGAAGGCCAAAAGATTGGTAACATTTTAGAAACCAGAAAACGATGAAGAAAAAAAAAGAGAGAAATTGGAGTACGAGAGAAAATTAGAAAGAAATATTACAACAGACAGTAAAAGTGTCACAAATAAATAAAAAAGAGAAGAGTAGCTAAAGTGAGCATTGGTCAGGGTGAGAGTGGGGAATTATTAATGGAAAACATGGAAATGGCAGAGGATTTGAACAAGTATTTTGCATCATCTTCATAGTAGAAGACACTAATAATAGACAATCAGAAGGCAAAAGGGAGGGAACTTAAAACAATCACAATCACCAGAGAAAAGGTAATGGGAATACCAATGGGACTAAAGGTGGAAATGTTCCCTGGACCTATTGCCGTGCATCCAAGGGTCTTAAAGGAAGTGGTTGCAGAGATAGTGGATGCATTGGTTACAATCTTCCCAAATTCCCTAGATTGTGGACAAGTCCCAGCAGTTTGGAAAACTGCAAATGCAAAACCTCCGTTCAAGAAAGGAGAGAGACAGAAAGCGGGAGACTATAGGCCAATTAGCCTTACGTCTGTCATTGGGAAAATGCGAGAATCATCTGTCGTCTGTCCCGGTGTGATCAACATACCGCTAGTCAGCACTCCCATGCCTTCGGATCCCCGTCTGGGGAAATGAGGTGGACCACTGGTTGGAGGGGTGAGGAGGAACGTTTCTCAGTGCGGGAAGTGAGGGGGAACAGGGTCAGAGAAACATCATTGGTGCAGGGAATGGATTTTAGGTTAAGGTTTATGTACTTTGGAGGGGGGTAGAAGGTCAGGTGGTCAAGGTAAGTGTTTGCGGGGGGGAGAGGCTATTTAAATAAGCCTCTGTGCTTAGGATTGCAATGGCTCTGCAACATGCAGCCCCTCACGCGGTCGGGCCGCCATTGTTTTTGGCAGCGCGGGTAAAAATTTCAGCCCAAAGGAATATAAATAGATTAAATGAGTGGGAAAGAATTTGGCCGATGGAGTACAATGTGGGAAAATGTGAGGTTGTCCACTTTGACAGGAAGAACAGAAAATCAGATTATTATTTAAGCAGAGAGAGACTGCAGAATACTGTGGTCCAGAGGGATCTGGCAGCCTTTGTACATGAATCACAAAAGTCAGCATGCAGGAAGAGCAAGTAATTAGCAAGGCAAATGGAATGTTGGCATTTATTGCAAGAGGGGTGGAGTATAATCGAAGGGAAGTCTCGCTACAACCATACAGGGCATTGGTGAGACTGCACCTACAATACTGTATACAGTTTTGGTCACCTTATATAAGGAGGGACATACTGACATTGAAAGCAGTTCAGAGAAGCCGGTGACTTCAACTGCATCATCAATGCGGCTGGACGATTTGGAAGTGACGAAAGAAAAGACGCTACGTCCAGATTCCTAATGCAAACAGTTAAAGATGCCAAACTGCACGACGTCTTCCGCAAACCTGCAGACGGAGTGCAGCGCAGATACACATGGTCAAGATCGGATGGGTCTGCCCGTTCCAGGATTGACTTCCTGTTTGTGTCCCGTCCCGTCACGGTCGGATCCACCGACGTCAAGCCGGTGTTCTTCTACGACCACTGCCTCTTACTGGCCGACTGTCACTTACAGGACGACCAGCGGGTTGGCAGAGGGACAAGGAAGCTCAATGCTACACTGCTGACCCCAGAGAACGTTGAGGAACTGAAAAGGGATTACAAAGGTTGGAGGACCGGGAAACCCCTCTTTGAGTCTCCAGTTCACTGGTTGGAAGCGATTAAGGAGAACATCAAGCGGTTCTTCATCCACTTCCTGACTCTCCAAAGCCTGTCCACAATCTACAAGGCACAAGTCAGGAGTGTGATGGAATACTCTTCTCTTGCCTGGATGGGCTCAGCTCCAACAACACTCAAGAAGCTCGACACCATCCAGGACAAAGCGGCCCGCTTGATTGGCACCCCATCTACAAACATTCACTCCCTCCACCACCGACGTACAGTGGCAGCAGTGTGTACCATCTACAAGATGCACTGCAGCAATGCACCAAGGCTCCTTCAACAGCACCTTCCAAACCCCGCGACCTCTACCAACTAGAAGGACAAGGGCAGCAAATACATGGGAACACCACCACCTGCAAGTTCCGCTCCAAGTCATACACCACCCTGACTTGGAACTATATCGCCGTTCCTTCACTGTCGCTGGGTCAAAATCCAGGAACTCCCTTCCTAACAGCACTGTGGGTGTACCTACCCCACATGGACTGCAGCGGTTCAAGAAGGCAGCTCACCACCATCTTCTCAAGTGCAATTAGGGATGCGCAATAAATGCTGGCCTGGCCAGCGACGCCCACATCCAGTGAATGAATAATAAAAAACAAAAAACAAAGGTATTCAGAGGGCGAGAGAGACAGAGGGAAATGTCCCGACTCCAGAAAAGTATGCAAAATCTGCTCCGGTTGCAGTCAATGGGGGTCGAGGTCCACGACAACCTCCAAGATGTGAAGAGCCAGCAGGCCTCGCTCTTTGCCAAGGATGCCTCCAAGATCATCTTCCAGTCCAGAGACCGCTCCACCGAGCAGGACGAGACGTGCTCACCTTACTTCTTCCAAAACGTACACAGCGAGAGCTCTGTTATCAGCAGCCTGAAGGAAGAAGATGGCTCGGTAACGTCTTCACAGTCCGACATACTAAGAATCAGCAAATACTTTTATGCTGGGCTGTATGACGCGAAGCCTACAGACAGCAGAGCCTCCCAGTCCTTCCTGTCATCTACACAGAGGTCTTAGATGACAGCAGGAGGGAGAGACTGGACAAGCCGCTAACTCTGGACGAGCAGTCAAAGGCCGTCGAGTCCTTCGAGATGAGTAAAACTCCCGGAAGCGACGGCTTACCGGTCGGGTTGTACTCTGCCCTGTGGGACTGGGTCGGCCCGGACCTGCTGGAAGTATACGAGAGTATGCTCCTGGCCGGCAGCATGTCAGAATCCATGAGGAAAGGCATCATCACCCTCATTTACAAGCGGAAGGGGGAGAGGGCAGAAATCAGAAATTGGCGGCCCATCTCACTGCTTAATGTTGACTACAAGATTCTGTCCAAAGTCATAGCCAGTTGAGTCAAGTCTGCTCTGGAGTTGGTGATCCACCCCGATCAGACCTGCACTGTACCCGGCAGGAAGATCTCTGATAGTCTCGTGCTACTCAGGGATACGATCGCCTATGTATGGGACAGGAAGGTGGACACCTGCCTCATCAGCCTGGACAAGGAGAAGGCTTTTGACAGGATATCGCACACCTACATGATGGACGTGCTTTCCAAAATGGGGTTTGGGGCGGGAATCTGCAATTGGATCCATCTGCTCTGCCCAAAGATCAGTCGCGCAGTCTCAATCAATGGGTGGGAATCAGAAAGTGTCCCGATCCAAACTGGAGTCAGACAGGGCTGTCCTCTCTCCCCGGTCTTGTTTGTTTGCTGTATTGAACCCTTTGCTGAGTCTGTTAGGAAGGATGCGAGCATAAGAGGGGTGACAATCCCAGGCCGCGGAGGCACTCAGGTTAAAACCTCCCTGTACATGGATGACGTCGCCGTCTTCTGCTCGGATCTGCTGTCCGTGCGCAGAGTAATGAGCATCTGCGACCAGTTCGAACTGGCCTCGAGAGCCAATGTTAACCACGGCAAGAGCGAGGCCATGTTCCTTTGGTACTGGGCTGACCGATCCTTTGTCTCCTTCACCGTCAGGTCAGATCACCTGAAGGTGCTGCGGATATGGTTCGGAAGGGCCGGGAGGAGCGACTAGCCAAGGAACAACAAAAGTTGGGCATGTGGGGCAGCGATCTCACTCCATTGTGGGTAAGAACCTGGTCATCAGGTGCAATGCGTTCACATTGTTGCTGTACGTGGTGCAGGTCTGGCCCATACCCCACTCCTGCGCTGTGGCGGTCACCCGAGCCATTTTCCGCTGCATCTGGGGATCTAAAATGGACTGGGTCTGGAGGGACGTGATGTTCAAATCTCTGGATAAGGGTGGGAAAAATGTACCCAACGTGGCCCTCATCCTGATGACCACCTTCGTATGCGGCTGCATCAAGCTGTGTGTGGACCTCCAGTACGCAAACTCCAAGTGTCACTACGTGCTGTGGTTCTATCTGTCCCCAGTGTTGCGAAGGATGGGCCTGGTCACATTGCTGGGGAACGCTCCATGCAGTTGAGCCGTGCCGTACCACCTCTCCTTCGTGGAGCAGTTTCTGCGGGAAAACACCTTCGCCTACCGGTCCATCAGGCAGTGGTCTGCACGGAATGTCCTCAAGGCCCTACGGGAAAAGGATACGGGGGATCCTGTCGGATGGTTCAACGAGCAGACCGCCAAAGTCATTTGGTGGAATGCCTCATCACCAGAACTTTCAAAGAAGCACCAAGACGTAACTTGGCTGGTGGTGAGAAGGGCCCTCCCCGCCAGATCCTTCCTGCACACCCGAAGTCTCGCCCCCTCAGCACAATGTCCCAGCGGTGGCTGTGGTGGGGGAGAGACAGTTGCCCACCTCCACCTGGAATGTGTCTTCGCAAAGCAGATGTGGAAAGAGATTCAGTGGTTTTTGTCGGGGTTCATCCCAAGCAGCTCTATAACACAGGAGTCTGTGCTCTCTGGGATGCACACCGAGACAAACATCAACTGCTGCTGGAGGACTATCAATTCGGTGAAAGATGCCCTTTGGTCTGCCCGAAACCTGCTGGTCATCCAGCGCAAAGAGTTGTCCACGACCGAATGTTGCAGACTGGCACATTCCAAGGTCCAGGACTACGTACTGAGGGACTCCCTAAAGCTTGGGGCAGCCGCAGCAAAGGCTCCATGGGGAAAGACCACTGTGTAAGGTCCCCCCACCAAGCTGAACTGAGGGGCTGGATCCATGGGAAACCCCTCGAACAGTATCGGGAAATATTTGCGTGCTGTAAATGTAAAAATGTAATTGGCTTGACAAATGTGAAATGGAACAGTTGTGAGGCAACTCATGATTGTCTCGAAGGAAACTGATCACCTTTGCACTGTTTGTATTTTTTGACTTGATGCTGTTTTAAACTGTTTGGCAATGTAATTTTTACAGATTTTTATGAATAAAGTATATTTTGGAAATGAAAAAAAAGTTCAGGGAAGCCAGGGTACACCATAAACTGAGCATGTGGGGGCAGCAATCTCACTCCATTGTGGGTAAGAACCTGGTCATCAGGTGCGAGGTGCTCACGTTGTTGCTGTACGTGGCGCAGGTCTGGCCCATACCCCACTCCTGCGCTGTGGCGGTCACCCGCGCCATTTTCCGCATTATCTGGAGGTCTAAAATGGACCAGGTCCGGAGGGACATGATGTTGAAACCTCTGGATAAGGGCGGGAAGAATGTACCCAACGTGGCCCTCATCCAGATGACTCCCTTCGTGTGCGGCTGCATCAAGCTGTGTGTAGACGTCCAGTACGCAAACACCAAGTGTCACTACGTGCTGAGGTTCTATCTGTCCCCAATGTTGTGTAGATTGGGCCGGGTCACATTGCCGCGGAACACTCCATGCAGTTGGACTGTGCCGTACCACCTATCCTTCATGGGAATGTTTCTGTGGGAAAACACCTTTGACCACCAATCCGTCAGGCAGTGGTCTGCACAAAATGTCCTCAAGGCCATACGGGAAAAGGAGATGGTGGATCAAGTCGGATGGTTCCCCAAGCAGACTGCCAAAGTCATTTAGCAAAATGCCTCATCACCAAAACACTCCAACAAGCACCGAGATGTAACTTGGCTGATGGTGAGAAGAGCCCTCCCTGTCAGATTCCTCTTGCACGCACGGAGTCTCACCCCTCCACACAATGGCCTCACAGTGGCTGCAGTGGGGAAGAGACAGTTGCCCACGTACTTCTGGAATGTGTCTTCGCAAAGCAGGTGTGAAAAGAGATGGAGCGGTTCCTCCCAAGCAGCTTTGTAGCACAGGAGTCTGTACTCTCCGGCTGTTCCCAGGGACGCACACCGAGATAAACATCAACTGCTGCTGGAGGGCTATCAATTCAGTGAAAGACACTCTTTGGTCTGCACGAAACTTGCTAGTCTTCCAGCACAAAGAGTTGTCCACGACCGGGTGTTGCAGACTGGCACATTCCAAGGTCCAGGACTACGTGCTGAGTGATGCACTAAAGCTTGGGGCAGCCACAGCAAAGGCTCAATGGGGAAAGACCACTGTGTAAGATCCTCCCGCCATAGTGAACTGAGGGGCTGGACCCATGGGAAACCCCTTGAGCTGTATACACCAAATATGGGTTTGCTGTGAAACGTACATGGCATGTAAAATGGAATGGAAGGGTTGTGATGCAACTCACTCCTGGTTTGAAGAAAACTGATTTCTTTTCCACCTTTTGGAATGTCAACTTGGTGCTGTTTTGAACTGTTTTGTAATGCATTTTTATTTCCAGATTTTTATGAATAAAGCATATTTTTTGGGGGAAAATATTTCAGAAAAGGTTCATTGGGCTGATTCCTAGGATGAGGGGTTTGTCTGATGAGGAACGGTTGAGCAGGTTTGGGCCTATACTCATTGGAGTTCAGAAGAATGAGAGGTGATCTTATTGAAACATATCAGATCCTGAAGTGGCTTGACAGGGTAGATGCTGAGAGGATGTTTCCTCTCATGGGGGAATGTAGAAATAGGGTGCACAGTTTCACATTAAAGTGATTCCAATTGAAGACGGTGATGAGGAGGAATTTCTTCTCTCAGAAGGTCATTAGTGTTTGGAATTCTCTTTCCCAGCGAGCAGTGGAGGCTGGGTCAATAAATATATTCAAGGCTGAGTAAGACAGATTTTTGATTGACAAGGGAACCAAGGGTTATTGGGGAAGGAAAGTGGAGTAAAGACCACGATAAGATCAGCCATGATTTTATTGAATGGTGGAACAGGCTCAAGGGGCTGAATGGCCTACTGCTGTTCCTACTTCTTATGTTCTTATACCTACACAGACAGTCCTTTTTCACAGCTACTCTAAAACGAATGATATTTTAATGACTCTTTCACGCAATCCTCTCCGACTGAAACATACTTCATTCACCCGACTTCATTCTCCAAACCTAGATCCAGTACCATCTCCTTCCCCATTGGATTGGAAACATACTGATTCAGAAAGTTCTCTTACACACATTCCAGGAATTCTTCTCCCTCTTTGCCCTTCACACAGTTATTTTCCCAGCCTGTATTCGGATAATTGAAATCCCCATTAGCATTACTCAGAGGTTCTTGCATCTTTCGACAATTTGCCTGCAAATTTGCTCCTCTGTCCACTTCCTACTATTTAGTGGCCTGGATATACACTGAACAGTGGAATAACTCCTCTGTTGCTGCATTATTCTAAACAAGTAGATTCTACCTTTCAACCCTCAAGTACAGTATCACTTCCTAGTGCTGTAACAGTATCTTTGATCAATACAGCTGCACCCACACAATCCTCTGCCTATTTTTCTTCTCTATCTTTCTTGAATACATCGCAGCCAGGAATATTAATTTCCCATTCCTCCCCTTGTTTGATCCATGTCTCCGTTATTGCCACTGGATCACAATTCCATGTGGCTGTTTGTGCCTGCAGCTCTCCAATCCTATTTACCATGCTGCAAGCATTTACAAACATGCACTCTAAACCTATCTCAGTCTGCCTTGCATTGTCTCTTGTTTGAGTCTTGTGTTTCTGAACTATTCTTTATACTAATGCTGTTTGTTTCTCTCAGTCCTCGGTGCACCTTGTATCTATTCTCTAATGCTTCATCCTTGTGCCCCTCCTCCAGCCAAATTAGTATAAATCCTTTCACAATGCATTAGTTAAAGTGACAGCGAGGACATTTGTCCTGTCCATTTTGTGCAGGTCACATCAACACCAGAAGTGGTGACAATGCTCCTGGAAGCTGTAGCCCTGCCTCATCCACCATTTCTCCAGCCATGCATTAAACTGTATTATTCTACTATTCCTATACTCACTAATACACGTGGGAGTAATCCAAATATTATAACCTTTGTGGTCTTGCTCTTTAACTTCCTTCCGAGCTCCTAAATCTCAACCCTTTTCTTACCCATGTCATTGGTTCCAAAATAGACCACGACTTCTGACTGTTCTTCTTCCCTGTTGAATATATTTTGAAGCCTGAAAACTCGTTTCAGAATGTCACACTTGGTCCCACTGCCAAGCGGCCAGGGTGGGAGGGGGGTGGGGAGAAGCTGCACCGAGGTCCCCACACTGCTGGTAATATGCAGCGGGCCTTTCCCGACGTCGGGGGCCGAGGCGGGGCTCTTCCCGCAAAATTGTATGGCCCCTCCTGCCGCGACCCATGACATCGAGAGGCTGTTCAAATTCAGCCCAATATTTTCAGCTGCAATGGCGGTTCATGCTGCACTCTTCTGGTCATTGGCTGATTTACATGCAAAGTTTCCGGAAAATGAATGTAATGTGGGTATATTGGCAGGACAGGGGAGAATCACTTTGAGATGTTTTCAGGAAAATGCAGAGCAGCAGGACTAATTGGAGAACACTGCCACAGATACAGCACTGGCATGATGGGCCGAATAGACTCTTTGTTCACTATTCTATTATTCGATGAACTTTTCCCATCCTAATTTCAGATTTTCTACAACTGCAGCATTTGGCTTTGTAAAACTCTGGTGTTTAGACTTTTCCCAGAACTGCAAAAAGTACCTTGTGACAATATAAACTGTCAGTGTGTGCATGTGGGTATCGCATTTATATACGAAATTATGTTTCTAATCTACATCATGTTATACATATCGATGATTGAAACTGTGATCCTGTAAATGATGAGTTTTGCTAATCATTCATTAGCTGTGGACAACGTTTACAAAGCCAACATTTACTGCCCATCCTGACTTGCCCTTGAGCTGCTGGTGCTGAACCGGCTTCCTGAACAGCTGCAGCCCATGTGGATTTGCAGTTTTTCTTGTAGTTGTTCATTTGAAACAGATGAACAGTACGCTCGGGCATTTAAGAGGGCAGTAAAGAGTTAACTACATTGCTGTGAGTTTGAAGTCACAGATGGACCAGACCAGGTGAGGACAGCAGATTTCCTGTCCAAACAACATCAGTGAACCAATAATCCAGTTGTTTCATTGTCACCGTAACTGAAAGAAGCTATTTATTACTGATGTATTTCTTTAACTGAACTTAAATTCTGCAACTGTGGTGATGGGATTTGAAATCACTGTCACCAGATTATTGATGATATTTGAAATGACTGTCACCAGATTATTGCTGGGATTTGAAATCACTGTCACCAGATTATTAGTCCAGGCCTCTGGATTACTAATGCAGTAAATCTAACCACTATTTTACTGTAGCTGGGGATGCATCAATGGGTTCATTATGAATAAATGTGTGTGTCTATGTGTGTGCTTTTGGAATATATTTGTGTGTATCTTTGTGTATAAATGTACTTAGCTGTTATTAATAAATAAGACAGAAATAAATAAACCGATAATTTTTTTGAATAAGACAATTCAACCTGAATAAATAATACAAATTCATGCAAATAGGCATGTAAGCAGTATTTAACACAAGAAATCAAAAATGTTCGTCTTTAACATGGATAAGAGGAAGAGCAAATGTAACAGAGCTTAAAGATGATAAACTCATCGAATCAGTGACTGGTTACAGCACATAAGGAGGCCATTCAGCCCTTCATGTCAATGCTAGTTCTCTGCAAGAGACACTCACCTGGTCCCACTCCCCTGCCTTTTCTCCATTGCCCTGCGAATTTTTCTCCTCAGATAATTATCCAATTCTCTTTTGAAGGCCTCGATTGAACCTGCCTCCGTTGCACCCTCAGGCAGTGCACTCCAGATCCTAACCACTCGCTGCTTAAAATAGTTTTTCCTCATGTTGCCATTGATTCTTTAGCCAATCATTTTATATCAGTGTCCTCTGGTTGTAGATCCTTCCAACAATGGGAATAGTTTCTCGCTATCTACTCTGTACAGACACAAGAACACAAGAATATCAGTAGTATGACAAATGGTCCATCTTCCTGCTGATTTTCTACTGCCTCACCTCAATAAAAACAATAACAATCATCTCCTTGGTTTCATGGTTTATTTAATGAATTTGCACTTCTGACACAGTGTGAATCCACAGACGTCATCTGATAAGGTCCATCTACTGCCCTGTGACATGGTGTAGCTGGCTCTATTCTGTCAATGAAAGTAATTCGCATTGGCATGACATACTATGTTGCTTGCTTGCTAGCTAATGCATTTGTGCTGCTCTCCATTGATGTTTGTATGCTACTTTATTTATAGGGAGAAATATGTTTTAAATCAGC
Organism: Heterodontus francisci; assembly: GCF_036365525.1. Classification (NCBI taxonomy): domain Eukaryota; kingdom Metazoa; phylum Chordata; class Chondrichthyes; order Heterodontiformes; family Heterodontidae; genus Heterodontus; species Heterodontus francisci. The sequence continues at coordinate 520,061 of NW_027140639.1, forward strand.
CTGTGTATTGAAGGCATCAGATTGGCGATACAATTTATATACAGATTAATTGCCCCCATGTCCGTGGCTGAGTCAATAATTTGGTCAAATGTCCATGGTGCAACATCAACATGTCAGTGCCTATCCCTGCACAGATAAGAGGGGCTCTCTCTTCATTTAGTGTTGGGGGAGGGGGAATGGCTTTCCCAGAAGACATAAATCTCAAAGAACACATCCATTCGGAGTTTTGACTGAACTGAACTGCACAGAAAGTTGTGAGATAACAATCCAGTTCCTTTCGCTATCTTTTGGGGCTTGAGGAAAAAATGTTCTTTAAAACAAAGAAAGAAATGCACTGGACACATTCAACTGGAGAAACGGGATCAAAATTCTTTGCCGCTGCTTGTTGTTCCACCTCCCCTAAAGGTTTAATGGGTGTATGTGGCGTGGCAGTGGAATGATGGAAACTCGGAAACCACAAGGTACATTTGCCCAGATTTGTGCTGAGCTGACGTACCACATTTAGCTTCAGTGTCCTTAGTTTAAGAATGGGAAAATGTAGCCAGGATTCCTTCTCCTTATAGCAATTCAGTGACTTGCTGTCAATTACACAGGAATGGACCTTAGGCAAGGGATAGATTAAGCTCAACTTGTGATGTGCTCCACAGTCAAGCAGCCTGTCAACAATGGCTCTCTCAGCTCACACATGAAGAATGTTCTAGAGGGCCGCCAGAACCCATGGATCATAATCCCAGTGAGGACTCAACAACCAGAGGAGGAGAAAAGTAAAAAAAAAAACAATGATTGGATAAAATAATTGAAATGCTATTTGTAAAGTTATATATAATGCAATAGTTCATGCTGCTACAAAACAACATGATGTGGGTTTGAACCCGTAAGTACCCAGCAGTAATATTCTCCATCCACAGACTAGGAGGCTCCTCAGTGAAAGTGAAATTGGAGTGTCAGCCTAGGACAAGAAGGCTAGTGCCAATTATTTCAGCAAACCAAGACACACAGGTTCAACTGGTAGAAAGCAAAATTAGGACTGATGTCAGGAAGTTCCGTACACAAATAGTGATCGCCGTGTGGAAAAGACTTCCAGAGAGTCAGCATAAATGGGTCATTTTCTGGTTGGCAAGAAGTAACGAGTGGTGTGCCACAGGGATCTGTGCTGGGGCCTCAACTTTTTACAATTTATATAAATGACTTAGATGAAGGGACCGAAGGTATTGTTGCTAAATTTGCTGATCACAAAGATAGGTAGGAAAGTAGGTTGTGAAGAGGACATAAGGGGGCTACAAAGGGATATAGATAGGTTAAGTGATTGGGCAAAGACCTGGCAAATGGAGTATAATGTGGGAAAGTCGGAAATTGTCCACTATGGCAGGAAGAATAAAAAAGCATATTATCAAATGGTGAGAGATTGCAGAGCTCTGAGATGCAGAGGGATCTGGGTGTCCGAGGGCATGAATTGCAAAAGGTTAGTATGCAGGTCCAGCACGTAATTAGGAAAGCTAATAGAATGTTATCATTTATCACCATTGGAATTGAATACAATAGTAGGGAGGTTATGCTTCAGCTATACAGAACATTGGTGAGACCTCTTCTGCAGTACTGAGTACTGTACTGGTCTCCTTATTTGCGGAAGGATGTAAATGCATTGGAGGTAGTACAGATGACGTTGGGGCCCAGACAGACACTTATGAGGGTCCAGAATGAATAACCTTCATGTGAACATCCAGCAAGCTTTTCCACTGTGGGAGCCATCACATCCTCATGCTATTTGTTGTGGGAATTTTGAAATCTCTATCCTGCTCATGAACCTCTGTGCTAAGGGAAATAGGTCCTTCGGCCCTCGATGTTGCGCCGACCTGTGAAACCATCTGACCTACACTATTCCATTTTCATCCATATGGCTATCCAATGACCACTTAAATGCCCTTAAAGTTGGCGAGTCTACTACTGTTGCAGGCAGGGCGTTCCACGCCACTACTACTCTCTGAGTAAAGAAACTACCTCTAACATCTGTCCTATACCTATCACACCTCAACTTAAAACTATGACCCCTCGTGTTTGCCATCACCATCCAAGGAAAAAGACTCTCACTATCCACCCTATCTAACCCTCTGATTATCTTATATGTCTCTATTAAGTCACCTCTCCTCCTCCTTCTCACTAACGAAAACAACCTCAAGTCCCTCAGCCTTTCCTCGTAAGACCTTCCCTCCATACCAGGCAACATCCTAGTAAATCTCCTCTGCTCCCTTTCCAAAGCTTCCACATCCTTCCTATAATGCGGTGACCAGAACTGTACACAATACTCCAGGTGCGGCCGCACCAGAGTTCTGTACAGCTGCAGCATGACCTCGTGGATCCGAAACTCGATCCCCCTACTAATAAAAGCTAACACACCATATGCCTTCTCAACAGTCCTATTAACCTGGGTGGCAATTTTCAGGGATTTATGTACCTGGACACCAAGATCTCTCTGCTCATCTACACTACCAAGAATCTTCCCATCAGCCCAGTACTCTGCATTCCTGTTACTCCTTCCAAAGTGAATCACCTCACACTTTTCCGCATTAAACTCCATTTGCCATCTCTCAGCCCAGCTCTGCAGCCTATCTATGTCCCACTGTAACCTACAACATCCTTCGGCACTATCCACAACTCCACCGACCTTCGCGTCACACGCAAATTTACTAACCCACCCTTCTACACCCTATTCCAGGTCATTTATAAAAATGATAAACAGCAGTGGCCCCAAAACAGATCCTTGCGGTACACCACTAGTAACTAAACTCCAGGATGAACATTTGCCATCAACCACCACCCTCTGTCTTCTTTCAGCTAGCCAATTTCTGATCCAAAGCACTAAATCACCTTCAATCCCATACTTCCGTATTTTCTGCAATAGCCTACCGTGGGGAACCTTATCAAACGCCTAACTGAAATCCATGTACACCACATCCACGGCTTTACCCTCATACACCTGTTTGGTCACCTTCTCCAAAAACTCAATAAGGTTTGTGAGGCACGACCTACCCTTCACAAAACCGTGCTGACTATCGCTAATGAACTTATTCTTTTCAAGATGATTATAAATCCTATCTCTTATAACCTTTTCCAACATTTTACCCACAACCGAAGTAAGGCTCACAGGTCTATAATTACCAGGGCTGTCTCTACTCCCCTTCTTGAACAAGGGGACTACATTTGCTATACTCCAGTCTTCCGGCACTATTCCTGTCGACAATGACGACATAAAGATCAAGGTCAAAGGCTCTGCAATCTCCTCCCTGGCTTCCCAGAGAATCCTAGGATAAATCCCATCTGGCCCAGGGGACTTATCTATTTTCACACTTTCCAAAATTGCTAACACCTCCTCCTTGTGAACCTCAATCCCATATAGCCTAGTAGTCTGTATCTCGGTATTCACCTCGACAACATTTTCTTTCTCTACTGTAAATACTGACGAAAAATATTCATTTAACGATTCCCCTATCTCCTCTGATTCCACACACAACTTCCCACTACTATCCTTGATTGGCCCTAATCTAACTCCAGTCTTTCTTTTATTCCTGATATACCGATAGAAAGCCTTAGGGATTTCCTTGATCCTATCCGCCAATGACTTCTCGTGTCCTCTCCTCGCTCTTCTTACCTCTCCCTGTAGATCCTTCCTGGCTAGCTTGTAACTCTCAAGCGCCCTAACTGAGCCTTCACGTCTCATCCTAACATAAGCCTTCTTCTTCCTCTTGACAAGCGCTTCAACTTCTTTAGTAAACCATGGCTCCCTCGCTCGACAACTTCCTCCCTGCCTGACAGGTACATACTTATCAAGGACACACAGTAGCTGCTCCCCGAATAAGCTCCACATTTCGATTGTGCCCATCCCCTGCAGTTTCCTTCACCATCCTACGCATCCTAAATCTTGTCTAATCGCATCATAATTTCCTTTCCCCAGCTATACTTCTTGCCCTGCGGTATATACCTGTCCCTGCCCATCGCTAAGGTAAACCTAACCGAATTGTGATCACTATCACCAAAGTGCTCACCTACATATAAATCTAACACCTGGCCGGGTTCATTACCCAGTACCAAATCCAATGTGGCATCGCCCCTGGTTGGCCTGTCTACATACTGTGTCAGAAAACCCTCCTGCACAAACAAGACAAAAACTGACCCATCGAAAGTACTCGAACTATAGTATTTCCAGTCAATATTTGGAAAGTTAAAGTCCCCCATAACAACTACCCTGTTACTCTCGCTCCTGTCGAGAATCATCTTCGCTATCCTTTCCTCTGCATCTCTGGAACTATTTGGAAGTCTATAGAAAACTCCCAACAGGGTGACCTCTCCTCTCCTGTTTCTAACCTCGGCCCATACTACCTCAGTAGTATGGGCTGCCCATACTAGGTCCTTCCTATCCACTCTATCTATGCCCCTCATAATTTTGTATACCTCAACTCAGTCTCCCCTCAGCCTCCTCTCTTTCAAAGAAGACAATGCCAGCCTATCCAATCAGTCATTTGGATTTATTTGGAATTTTGGAACTATCATCTGCAAACAGCAATTCATGCTGGCTTAATGGTTAATTTTTAATTCAGGTGTTGATAGATATTTGCAACCAAGGTTATTAAGAGATAAGGGGCAGAGGCAGGTTTTATGATTGTTAGTTCGATCGCAGATCAGCCCTAATCTCATTGAATGCTGGAACAGGGTTGAGGGGTTAAATTGTTTCCTCCTCTTCCTGCATGTGTCTGTCTGTGCGTGTGCGTGCATATGCGTGTGTGTGCCTGTGTGTGTGTGTCTGTATGTGTCTGTGTGCGTCTGTCTGTTTGTGTCCAACTGTGTGTGTGCCTCGGTGCATCTGTCTGTGTGTGTCTGTGTGTGTCTGTCTGTGTGTGAGCTTCTCTCCTTATACTGCATTTCACCCAGTCTCAGTTTGTACTACACAGGACCATTTATCTGTTTATAATACAATAGGCCCCTTTCTTTACTATGTGTCTCACCCCATTCTGTCCCGCTCCTGGGAGTGTGTAATGGGACAGTGCAGAGGGAAATTTACTCTGTGTCAAACCCAACATTGTGCTTGGCTTGGGAATGTTTAATGGGACAGTGAAATGTAGCTTTACTGTGCATCCCTGGAATTTAGACGGTTAATACGTGATTTGATCAAAGTTTTCAAGATAATAAAGGCAACTGATAGAGTAGACAGAGAGAAACCATTCCCACTGGCTCGAGCTTGGGGCATAGTCTAAAAATCTAAAAGTAGTGTAAAGACCTTTCAGGAGTGAAATTGAGAAACACTTCAACACATCAGGTGTGGTATCAGAATGGAACTCTCTTCCACAAACAGCAATTGACGCTGAGACACTTGTGAATTTTTATATCAGAGTTTTATAGATTTTTGTTAACCTAAGGTATGAAGTGATAAAGGGCCCAGACAGGTATATGGAATTAGATGACAGATCTGACAAGATCTCACTGAATGACAGAACAGGGTTGAGGGGCCAAATCACCACCTCCTCATCCTCTGCCCGACGACAAATATCCTGCTATCAGTTTCTGTGTCTCGGTCTGTGCCTCCCTCTTTGTCTCTCTTTCTGTCTGTCTGCCTCTCTCTCTCTCCCTCCCTCTGTCCCTCCCGCCCACTCTCTCTCACTCTCTTTCCCTCACTCCCTCCCTCTCTGCCTCCCATTCTCTCTCTCTCTTTCTCCTCCTCCCTCCCTCTCTCTATCTCTCTCGCCCTCCCACTTTGTCGCTCAGTTTCCTTCTCTCTCTGAACTACGACAAGTATTCTGCTATCACTCTCTGTGTCTTGGTTTGTGACTCCCTCTTTGCCTCGCTGTCTGCCTCTCTCTATCTCTTTCTCTCTCAGAACATCTGCAGAAATCCACACACATCAGTCAGCCATTTTAGTCCGGTTCTTGGTGGTCATTTTATGTTACCACAACACTGGGACATTTATTTCAGAGACTGACTCCTCACTGATGTACGGTTAGTGATTAAAACGTGACAGGGACATAGACCTGGAGACGGTAAGATACATAGTACTAGAAAGTAGTGAATCATTCCCTTATACCCAATAATTTTCCCTCCACTGTGATTAGGCTGGGTGGCCTGTAATTACTCTGTTTATTACTTTCTCCCTTGTTAATCAACAGTACAGCATTAGCAGTCCTCCAGTCCTCTGGAACCACGCCTGTAACCAGAGAGGATTGGAAAATGATGGGCAGAGCCTCTGCTATTTCCTCCCTTGCACCTCTCAACAGTCTGAGTCTGCTGAATTATTAGCTTTCAAAGGTGCTAAACCCCTTAATATTTCCTCCCTCAGTTTATCCCATCCGAATTTTTGAGCCCCTCCTCCTTGACTACTGAGTGGCACAGTGGTTTGCACCGCAGCCTCACAGCTCCAGCGACCCGGGTACAATTCTGGGAACTGCCTGTGTGGAGTTTGCAAGTTCTCCCTGTGTCTGCGTGGGTTTCCTCCCACATGCCAATGACTTGCAGGTTGATAGGTAAATTGGCCATTATAAATTGCCCCTAGTATAGGTAGGTGGTAGGGAAATATAGGGACAGGTGGGGATGTGGTAGGAATATGGAATTAGTGTAGGATTAGTATAAATGGGTGGTTTATGGTCGGCACAGACTCGGTGGGCCGAAGGCCCTGTTTCAGTGCTGTATCTCTAAACATAAACAAAACTAAACAATGTCTGCGTCATCCCCTCCTTTGTGATATAAAATATTCACAATGAACCATGCCCACATCTTCTTTTTCTGCAGGTAGGAAGAATGAGGTTATAAACTAGAGGGTTCAAATCGAAAGGAGGTGCAGGAACAGATGTATCTGCGGGGTGGGGGTATGTACACACATCACTGACGGTTGAGAAAGTGGTTAAAAAGCCACACGGGATCCTGGGCTTTATAAATAGAGGGAGGTGTGGAGAACTAAAGCAAGGAAATTATGATGAGTCGCTATAAAAACACTGGTTCGGCCTCAACTGGAGTAATGTGTCCAATTCTGGGCACCATACGTTGAGAAGGATGTGAAGGCAGTAGAGAGGGTGCAGAAAAGATTGACGTGAATGTTTCCATAAATCAAGCACTTCGGTTACGTGGATAAATTAAAGATGCTGGGGTTGTTTTTTTCAGAGCAGAGGTTAAGGAGTTATCATCGAGGTGCTCAAATTCATGAGGAGTCATCTTTTCTGAGCTGAACCATTCGATGATATGCAAATATTTTTTTGATTTTCTATTCTTCCAGCCAAAGTGAATACCCTGACCTTTCTCCACTGTATATTCCATCAGCCACTTTCTTGCCCACTCACTGAACCTGTCCATACTCCATATCCCCATGATAGCGTCTTTGGCTTCATATGTTTAAGAACAACAATTTGTTTCAGTTATTACTGCGCTAGATCCTGCCTCTGTTCATATAACACGAGGCCATGCCTCCGTTATTACTGCACTAGACAAAGGCTCGGTTTGTTACACCAGGCCAGGTCTCTGTTTATGCTGCTTTTTACCCAGGCTCAAATTGCACTGCACAAGACCATTTCTCTGTTTACAATACAATAGGCCCTGTCTTTACTCTGTATCTAACCCCATGCTGCCCCTGCCCTACGAGTGTGTGAAGGGACAGTGCAGATGGAAGTTTACACTGTGTCTAACCCCACACTGTGCTTGGCTTGGGAATGTTTAATGGGACAGTGTAGATGGAGCTTTACTGTGTATCCCTGGAATTTAGAAGATTAAGGGATGGTTTGATCAAAGTTTTTAAGATAATAAGGGGAACTCATAGGGTAGACAGAGAGAAACTATTCCCACTGGCTGCAGAGTCTGGAACTTGAGGGAATAGTCGAAAATCGAAACATAGTCTAAAAACCTTTCAGGAATGAAATGAAGAAACACTTCAACACATCAAGTGTTGTTTCAGTTTCGAACTCTCTTCCACAAACCGCAATTGATTTTGAGACATTTGTTAGTTTTTAAATCTGAGTTTGGTAATCCAACATTTGCAGTCCTCCAGTCCTCTGGCATCACGTCTGTAAGAGACAGGATTGTAAAATGATGGTCAGAGCCTCTGCTGTTTCCTCCATTGCAACTCTTAACATTCTGAGCCTGATGACTTATCAGCTTTCAAAGCTGCTAAACCCTTTAATATTTCCTGTCTCACTGTTTATCCCATGCAATATTTCAAACTCATGCTCCTTGACTACAATCTCTGCAGCGCCCCCTCCTTTATGAAGACGGATGCAAAATATTCACTATGAACCATGCCCACTTCTTCTGCTTCCACAGGTAGGAAGAATGAGGATATAAACTAGAGGGTTCAATTCTAAAGGAGGTGCAGGAACAGTGCGATCTGGGGGGTATGTGTGCACACATCACTGAAGGTGGCAGGGCAGCTTGAGAAAGTGGTTAAAAGGCATAAGGTGTCCAGTGATTTCTAAATAGAGTATAAAAGCATGGAGGTTATGACAGATATTTGGATAACACTGGTTTGGAATCAACTGGAGTATTGTATCCGATTCTGCACACTACATTTGAGGAAGGGTGTGGAGGCATTAGAGAGGGTGCAGAAACGATTCACAAGCCTGGTTCCAGGGATGAGGGGCTTCAGTTACCTGGATAGATTGGAGAAGCAGGGGTTGTTCTCTGTGCCTCTCGCTGTGTCTCTCTCTGTCTCTCCCTCCTTCTATCTTTGACACTAGGAGAGAGGCAGAGGGAGAGAGGATTAGATATACAGGCAGAGAGAGGGCTGTAGAGAGGGACAAGGTTGGAGAGAGAGATTGTTACGGTGGATTGAAAGGGAGAATATAAGATATATTAATTTGATGTAATCCTTCACTACTGTGTGAACAAATATATAAGAGTTAGGTATGGAGAGAGAAACACCGGGAGAGAGGGAGAAATGTAGTGGAGATCTCATTGAAACACATACGATTCTGATGGGACTGGATAGTGTGGAAGCTGAGAGATTATTTACGCTGGTCGGTGAAAGCACGGGGACACAGTCTCAGGATAAAGGGCTGATCATTTAGGACTGAGATGAATAGAAATTACTTCACTCAGAGGGTTGTGAATCTTTGCAATCCTCTACCCCAGAGGGTTGTGAATGTTGCACCATTCAATACCTTTAATGCTGGGATAGACAGATTTTTAGTCTCTCAGGGAACCAAGCGGGGGGATGGGGGAAAGTGGGATTGAATCCGAAGATCAGCCCTGATCATATTGATTGGTGGAGCAGGTTCGATGGGCCAAATGGTCACTCCTGCTCCTATTGTTTATGTTCCTGTGTTCTGCCTCCGTCTCTCTCTGTTTCTCTCTCACTCCCTCTTTCCCTCTATATCTCTCTCCCTCCCTCTCTCTCCATCTGTCTGTCTCTCCATCGCTCTCTCTGTCTATCACTCTCTCCCCCCATGTTAGCTATCCTTGGGGGTCCATCTCACTAGAAAGCTGCCGCCCGCCACAAACCAGGCAGCCCCCAGCCAGTAAGGTTCTGTCCCGCCACAGTCCACCTGCTTCAACGGGTGCTTGGATCTCAGGGTCATTGCCTGACAAGTGGACTGCAACACCGCACAAAACAGCACGACAAAAAAAGGAAAGAAGGTACCAGCCCTTCGTTTTGCAAGCTGGAACGCCAGAACTATGTCTCCTGGCCTGTCGGAAGACTCTACACAAATCAACGATTCTCGGAAGACCGCCATCATTAACAACGAGCTCAGTGGACTCAATGTGGACATTGCAGCACTTCAGGAGACACGGCTCCCTGCAGGTGAATCTCTAAGAGAGCAAGACTACATCTCTTTTCTGGCAGGATAGGTATCCTGAAGAATCAAGACAGCATGGAGTGGGCTTCGCCATCAGAAACTCTTTGCTCAGCATGATAGAGCCACCTTCAAATGGCTCGGAATGCAGACTGTCCATCCGACTGCTCACCACCTCTGGTCCAGTACACCTACTCAGCATCTATGCTCCAACACTCTGCTCCCTACCTAACGCTAAAGAAAATTTCTACGAGGAACTCCATAATATCATTAGTAGCATCCCCAATACCGAACATCTGTTCCTGCTGGGGAACTTTAGTGTCAGGGTTGGGGCCGACCATGACTTCTGGCCGTCCTGCCTGCGGCGCTATGGCATTGGAAGGATGCATGAGAATGGACAAAGACTGCTGGAGCTGTGTACCTTTAACAATCTCTGCATGGCGAAGTGGTTAGCACCTCAGCCTCACAGCTCCATCGACCCGGGTTCAATTCTGGGTACTGCCTGTGTGGAGTTTGCAAGTTCTCCCTGTGTCTGCATGGGTTTCCTCCGGGTGCTCCGGTTTCCTCCCACATGCCAAAGACTTGCAGGTTGATAGGTAAATTGGCCATTATAAATTGCCCCTAGTATAGGTAGGTGGTAGGGATATATAGGGACAGGTGAGGATGTGGTAGTAATGCGGAATTAGTGCAGGATTAGTATAAAATTGGTGGTTGATGGTCGGCACAGACTCTGTGGGCCAAAGGGCCTGTTTCAGTGCTGTATCTCTAAACTAAAACTAAACTCGTTCTTTCATACTAAACCCTGTCACCAGGTTTCTTGGAGGCACCCAGGATCACGTCAGTGGCACAGCTGGACCTCATCGTCAGAAGGCGAGCTTCTTTAAACAACGTTCAAATCACACGCAGCTTCCACAGTGTGGACTGTGACACCGACCACTCCTTGGTGTGCAGCAAGGTTAGACTCAAACCAAAGAAGCTGCATCACTCCAAGCAGAAGGGCCGCCCACGCATCAACACTAACAGAATTTCTTATCCAAAGCTGTTGCATAAATTTCTAAATTCACTTGAAAACGCCCTTCAAAACACTCCCACAGGGGATGCAGAGACCAAGTGGTCCCACATCAGAGGCGCCATCTATGACTCAGCAATGAACACCTATGGCAAACGTTTGAAGCAGAATGCAGACCGGTTTCAATCTCACATTGAAGAGATGGAACCTGTCATAGCCGCTAACGGCATTGCACTATTGAACTTCAAGAAAGCCCCCAGCGAGTTATCATCCACAGCACTAAAAGCAGCCAGATGTGCTGCACAATGAACAGCCAGGCGCTGTGCAAATGACTAAAGGCAACACCTATGCAGTCGTATTCAGCTGGACTCCAACACCAGAAACATCCGAGGAAAGTATGATGGCATTAAGAGAGCCTTTGGGCCAACCATCAGGAAGATCGCCCCCCTCAAATCTAAATCAGGGACACGATTACTGACCAATGCAAGCAAATCGACCGCTGGGTGGAGCACTACCTAGAACTGTAAACCACGAAAAATGTTGTCACTGAGACCGCTCTCAATGCAGCCCAGTCTCTGCCAGTCATGGATGAACTGTATGTACAGCCAACAAAACCAGAACTCAGTGATGCCATTGATTCAATAGCCAGTGTGAAAGACCCTGGGAAGGACGGCATTACCGCTGAATTAATCAAGAGTGCCAAGCCTGCTATATATTCAGCACTCTACAAACTGCTTTGCCTGTGCTGGGACGAGGGGGCAGTACCACAGGACATGCACGATGGCAATATCATCACCCTCTATAAGAACAAGGATGAATGCGGTGATTGCAACAGTTCCCATGGAATCTCGCCGCTCAGCATTTTGGGGAAAGTCTTCACTCGAATCGCTTTAAACAGGCTCCATAAGCTGGCCGAGCATCTCTATCCTGAGGCACAGTGTGGCTTTCGAGTAGAGAGATCCACCATTGACATGCTGTTCTCCCTTCGTCAGCTACAGGAGAAATGATGCGAACAGCACATGCCCCTCGACATTGCTTTCATTGATCTCACCAAAGCCTTTGAGCTTGTCAGCAGACGTGGTCTGTTCAGACGACTAGAAAAGATCGGATGTCTATCAATGCTACTAAGTATCATCACCTCATTCTATGACAATATGAAAGGCACAATTCAGCATAGTGGCACCTCATCAGACCCCTTTCTTAGCCTAAGTGGTGTGAAACAGGGCTGTGTTCTCGCACCTACACTGTTTGGGAACATCTCTCTGCTGCTCTCACATGCATTCAAATCTTCAGAAGGAGGAATTATACTCCACGCAAGATCAGGTGGCAGGTGTTTCAACCTTGCCCATCTAAGAGCGAAGACCAAAGTACGGAAAGTCCTCATCAGGGAACTCCTTTTTTCTGACGATGCTGCATTAACATCCCACACTGAAGAATGTCTGCAGAGACTCATCGACAGGATTGCGGCTGCTTGCAACGAATTTGGCCTAACCATCAGCCTCAAGAAAACGAACATCATGGTATGGGACTTCAGAAATGCTCCATCTGTCAATATCGGTGACCATGCTCTGGAAGTGGTTCAAGAGTTCACCTACCTGGGCTCAACTATCACCAGTAACCTGTTTCTCGATGCAGAAATCAACACGTGCATGGGAAAGGCTTCCACTGCCATGTCCAGACTGGCGAAGTGTGTGTGTGAAAATGGCGCACTGACATGGAACACCGAGTGTATCAAACCTATGTCCTGAATACCTTGCTCTACGGCACCGAGGCCTGGACAACGTATGTCAGACAAGAGCGATGTCTCAATTCATTCCATTTTCGCTGCCTCCGGAGAATCTTTGGCATCCACTGACAGGACCGTATCTCCAACACAGAAGTCCTTGAGTCGGCCAACATCCCCAGCATGCACACCCTACTGAGCCAGGGGTGCTTGAGATGGCTTGGCCATGTGAGCCGCATGGAAGATGGCTTGATCCCCAAGGACACATTGTACAGCGAGCTCGTCACTGGTATCAGACCCACCGGCCGTCCATGTGTCCGCTTTAAAGATGTCTGCAAATGTGATATGAAGTCCTGTGACATTGATTACAAGTCGTAGGAATCATTTGCCAGTGATCGCCTGAGCTGGCGGCCAGCCATAAAGGCGGAGCTAAAATGTGGAGAGTTGAAGAGACTTAGCAATTGACAGGAAAAAAGACTGAAGCGCCAACTGTGTAACAGCCCCGACAACCAATTTTATCTGCAACACCTCTGGAACAGTCTGTCACTATAGAATTGGCCTTTACAGCCACTCCAGGCGCTGCTCCGCAAACCACTGACCACCTCCAGGTGCTCGAGACAAGGACGCCAAAGAAGACGAAGAAGAAGATTCATACAATATCGACAGCAAAGTATATTCTCTAATGGGATGCTGAAAATGCTGTCTCCATTTTATTCAAATTCTTTATCTGATATTATTAAGTTGTTACTTTGTGTAGGATTTGCGATGACCTCTCTGGTGACAGTGAATTCACTGACAAGAACATCAGGCAAAATCTTTCTTTCCTGAAATCCGCGTTTTCTGTTTGTTTCTTGTTGTCTTTTAGCCAATTACGTCTGGAGAGAGCAGAGTGAAAAGGCTTAGGGGAATTGCAGGCAACAAGGTTTATTTTTTAACACAAACTGGACTGGAGCAAGTGTGTGTTGGTGCAGATAATAGTGAATAGAAGAGGAGCACAGAATCATGAAATGGTACAGCACAGTAGGCGGCAATTCGGCCCATCGACACTCTTCTGGCTCTTTTGTAGAACAATCCGGTTCGCCCCATTCTCCTCACTCCTTCCCCCAGGCTCAACATTTTTGCCACATTCAATTACTTATTTAATTCTCCTTTTAGAAGTTACGATTGGATCTGTATCCACAGTCCCATCAAGCAGTGCAAATCCTAAACACTCGATACATTTGTAAACATGTTTGTCCTCATGTCACCTCTTGTTCTTTACCCAATCACATAAAATTTTTCCCTCTGTGTATAGATCCTTCAACCATTGGAAACTTTTGTTTTTTTTTACTCTTTTTTACGTTTCATGATTTTAAACATCTCTGTAAAGCCTCCTTTTAAGATTCTCTGCTCTAAGGAAAACCATCCCAGCTTGACAAAGATGATTGATGAAGGAAGGGCAGTGGATGTTATCTATATGGACTTCAGTAAAGCCTTTGACAAGGTCCCTCATGGCAGACTGATACAAAAGCTGAATTCACATGGGATCAGAGCGGAGCTGGCAAGATGGATACAGAATTGGCTCAGTCTTAGAAAACAGAGGGTAGCAGTGGACGAGTGCTTTTCTGAATGGAAGGATGTGACTAGTGATGTTCCGCATGGATCAGTGCTAGGACCCTTGCTGTTTGTAGTATATATAAATGATTTGGAGGAAAATGTAGCTCGTCTGATTAGTAAGTTTGCGGACGACACAAAGGTTGGTGGAGTTGCGGACAGTAATGAGGATTGTCAGAGGATACAGCAGGATATAGATCGGTTGGAGACTTGGGCGGAGAAATGGCAGACGGAGTTAAATTCGGACGTATGTCCCTCGTAACTGACTCTTCCACCCTGGGAAAAAGCTTCTGACTATCCACTCTGCCCATGCCGCTTATAACTTTGTAAACCTCCATCATGTCGCCCCTCCACATCCGTCGTTCTAGTGAAAACAATCCGAGTTTATCCATGCTCTCCTCATAGCTAATGCCCTCCAGGCCAGGCAACATCCCGGTAAACCTCTTCTGTACCCTCTCCAAAGCCAAAGCCTCCAAATGTGAGGTAAAGCATTTTGGAAGGTCTAATGCAGGTGGGAGGTATACAGTAAATGGCAGAACCCTTAGGAGTATTGACAGGCAGAGAGATCTGGGCGTGCAGGTCCACAGGTCACTGAAAGTGGCAAAGCAGGTGGATAAGGTAGTCAAGAAGGCATACGGCATGCGTGCCTTCATGGGTCAGGGCATAGAGTATAAAAATTGGCAAGTCATGTTGCAGCTGTACAGAACCTTAGTTAGGCCATGCTTAGAATATTGCGTGCAATTCTGGTTGCCACACAACCAGAAGGACGTGGAGGCTTTGAAGAGGGTACAGAGGAGGTTTACCAGGATGTTGCCTGGTCTGGAGGGCTTTAGCTATGAGGAGAGGTTGGAAAAACTCGGATCGTTTTCACTGGAATGACGGAGGTGGAGGGGCGACATGATAGTGGTTTACAAAGTTATGTCGGCATGGACAGAGTGGATAGTCAGAAGCGTTATCCCAGGGTGGAAGAGTCAGTTACTGGGGGACATAGGTTTAAGGTGCGAGGGGCAAAGTTTCGAGGGGATGTGCGAGACAAGATTTTTACACAGAGGGTGGTGAGTGCCTGGAACTTGCTGCCAGGGGAGGTGGTGGAAGCAGATACGATAGCAACGTTTAAGAGACATCTTGACAAATACATAAATAGGAAGGGAGTGAAGGGATATGGGCCCCGGAAGTGCAGAAGGTGTTAGTTTTGGCAGGCATCAAGATCGGCGCTGGCTTGGAGGGCCGAATGGCCTGTTCCTGTGCTGTTCTGTTCTTTGTTCTTTGTTCTAGATATGAATCCATGAGTCATTCCAAGGCTGGCGGGAGGATTTCGAGCGAACACCAACCTGGTCATTTATTTCTAACAGTAAACCATCAATGCATTGGCAGGGATATTAACAAAGCCATTAAAATACAAAAGAAGGCCATTCGGCCCCTCGAGCCTGTCCAATCCATTCACTCAGTTCATGGCAGATTTGCTCCTTATCCACATCGAGCTATCTCGGCTGCATAAACATTAATACCCTTTCTTGACAAATCTCTACCGATAATCAGGAATTAATGCCACTGCCTGTTAACACTGGGGAATTCCTTCCCTAAACCTCTCCACTCCTCTGTCTCTCACCATGACTGTAAGTAGAAAGTATTGGAAAATGATGGTCAAAGCCTTTGCTATTTCCTTTCTTGCACATCTTAACAGTCTGAGTCTGGTGAATTATCAGCTTTCAAAGATGCTAAATTCCTTAAGATTTCGTCTCTCACTGTCAGTACCATCCAATATTTCAAACCTCTCCTCCTTGACTACAATGTCTGCGTCGTCCCTCTTTTTTGAGGACAGAAATTATGTATTCATTAAGAACCATAGCCACATCTTCCACCTCCACAGGTCGGAAGAATGAGGAGAGGCGATGTAAACTAAAGGATACGATGCAAAAAGGGGGGTGGGCAAGAACAGACAGATCGGAGGGAAGAAGAGAGATTAAATAAACTAGGACTGCATTTTTGAAGAATGAGAGGATGTCTCATTGAAACATGATGGTTCTGAAGGGATTGGATAGGGTCGACACTGAGAGATTATTTCCGCTGTTCGGGGAATCTAAAATACCGGGAAACAGTCTCAGGATAAGGGGCTGATCATTTCAGACTGAGATGAACATAAATTACTTCACTCAAAGGGTTGTGAATGTTTGGAATTCCCAGCTCCAGAAGATTGTGAATGCTCCATCGTTCAATATATTTAAGGCTGGGATAGACAGATTTTTGGTCTCTCAGGGAATCAAGGGATATGGCGAGGAGGCGGGAAAGTTGAATTGAACGCTAAGATCATCCATGATCATATTGAATGGCAGAGCAGGCTCGATGGCCATATGGTCTACTCCTGCTCTTATGTCTTCTCTTGTGTTTTCACTCTGTCTATCCCTCTCTGTCTGTCGCAGCATCTCTCTCAATCTGTCTGTCTCTTTCTTTCTCTCTGTCTATCCCTCTTTGTCTGTCTGTCTGTATCTGTCGCTCCCTTTGGATGAGTGTGTGCATGTGTGTGTGTCTGTGTCTGTGAGTTTTGCTGTGTGTGTCTTTGTGTGTGAACCTGCGTGTCTGTGTATATGTGTGTTTCTTGTGCCTGTGTGTGCATGTTTCTCTGTGCTTGTGTGTCTGCATTTTTTTCTGTATCTGTGTTTGTTTGTGTGTGTGTGTGTGTGTGTGTGTGTGTGTGTGTGTGTGTGTGAAATTTATCAGTCACTGGTTCCATAATGTAATCCCAGGGTTCCCTCACACCCTGTCTCCCCTTCCATAGGAACATAGGAGTAGGAGTAGTTCATTCAGTCCATTGAGCCTGCTCCGCTATTCAATATAATCATGGCTGTTCATCCATTTCAATGCCATATTCCCACATTATCCCCATATCCCCTTATATCATTTGTATTTAGACATCTGTCAATCTCTGCTTTAAACATACTCAATGACTGAGCTTCCACAGCCCTCTGGAGTAGAGAATTCCAAAGATTCATAACCCTCTGAATAAAGAAATGTCTCCTCATCTCTGTTCTAAGTGGCTTCCCCATTATTTTACAGTTCCCTGTTTCTAGACTCCCCAACCAGGGGAAATATCTTACCTGCATCTACCCTGTCTCCCTTTAAGTATTTTGCAAGTTTCAATGATATCACCCTTCACTCTTCGAAACTCTACGAAATACAGGCCCAGTTTCCCCAATCTCTCTTCATAGGACAGTCCCACCATACCGGAAACAGGTCTGGTGACCCTTCGTTGCACTCCCTCTATGGCAATAATATCCTACCTAAGTTAAGGGTATCAAAACTACACACAGTACTCCAGGTGCGGTCAAACCAAGGTTCTACACAATTGAAGCAAGACTTCACTACTCCTGTGCTCAAATCCATTTATGATAAACGGTAACATATCATGAGCCTTGCTAATAGCTTGCTGCAGCTGCATGCTAACTTTCACTGACATATTGACGAAGACACCCATATCCCTTTATCTCTAAGTATACACAATTATGAGGGGCAATGATAGGTTAGATAGGAAGAAACTTTCCCTTAGCGGTGGTTTCAATAATCAGGGGGCATAGATTTATGGTTAGGGGCAGGAGGTTTAGAGTGGATCTGAGGAAACATTTTTTCACCCAGTGGGTGGTTGGAATCTAGAACGCACTGCCTTAAGAGGTGGTAGAGGCAGGAACCCTCACAACATTTAAGACATATTTAGATGGGCTCTTGAAACACCATAGAATACAAGGCTATGGGTCAAGTGCAGGAAAATGGGATTAGAATAGTTAGGTGCTTGATGGCGGACACAGACACGATGCGTCTAAGGGCCTGTTTGTGTGCTGTAGAACTCTATGACTCTACATCTACATCTTTCCCCTGCTGTTAAAGTGTCTCAGGGTCTCCTGGCACTTTTTGCACTTCCTGCTGACAACATTTAAAGATCATGGGCGGCACAGTGGCGCAGTGGTTAGCACTGCAGCCTCACAGCTCCAGCGAAGCGGGTTCAATTCTGGGTACTGCGGAGTTTGCAAGTTCGACCTGTGAGCTGCGTGGGTTTTTGCCGGGTGCTCCGGTTTCCTCCCACAGCCAAACACTTGCAGGTTGATAGATAAATTGGCCATTATAAATTTCCCCTATTACAGGTAAGGGGATGTGTTAAGAATAGGGGATTAGTGTAGAATTAGTTTAAATGAAATGAGGTGATGATACTTAGTAGCTTTGGTGGGCATCCAATCTTTTCTAGTAGTCTGAAGAGACCACGTCTGCTGACGAGGTCAAAGGCTTTGGTGAGATCAATGAAAGCAATGTAGAGGGGCATCTGTTGTTCACGGCATTTCTCCTGTATCTGACGAAGGGAGAACAGCATGTCAACGGTCGATCTCTCTGCACGAAAGCCACACTGTGCCTTAGGGTAGACACGCTCGGCCAGCTTCTGGAACCTGTTTAGAGCAACTCGAGCAAAGACTTTCCCCGCTATGCTGAGCAGGGAGTTGTTGCAGTCCCCGCGGTCACCTTTGTTTTTATAGAGGGTGATGATATTGGCATCGCACATGTCTTGGGGTACTGCTCCCTCGTCCCAGCACAGGTATAGCAGTTTATGTAGTGCTGAGAGTATAGCCGGTTTGGCACTCTTGATTATTTCAGGGGTAATGCTGTCTTTTCCTGGGGCTTTTCCGCTGTCTAGAGAATCAATGGCATCACTGAGTTCCGATTTAGTTGGCTGCATGTCCAGCTCATCCAGGACTGGTAGAGGCTGGGCTGCATTGAGGGCGGTCTCCGTGACAACATTCTCTCTGGAGTACAGTTCTAGGTAGTGCTCGACCCAGCAGTCCATTTGTTTGCGTTGGTCAGTGATTATGTCCCCTGATTTAGATTTGAGGGGGGCTATCTTCCTGATGGTTGGCCCAAGAGCTCTCTTAGTGCCATCATACATTCCTCCGATGTTTCTGGTGTCTGAGGCCAGATGAATATGACTGCATAGGTGTTGCCAGTGGTCGTTTGCGCTGCACCTGGCTCTCCTTTGTGCAGAGCTTCTGGCTGCTTTAAGTGCTGCGGATGACAATATGAAAGGCACAATTCAACATGGTGGCTCGTCATCAGACCCCTTTCCTATCCTGAATGGCGTGAAACAGGGCTGTGTTCTCGCACCCACACTTATTGGGATTTTCTTCTCCCTGCTGCTTTCACATGCGTTCAAGTACTCTGAAGAAGGAATTTTCCTCCACACAAGATCAGGGGGCAGGTTGTTCAACCTTGCCCGTCTAAGAGCGAAGTCCAAAGTACGGAAAGTCCTCATCAGGGAACTCCTCTTTGCTGAAGATGCTCCTTTAACATCTCACTCTGAAGGGTGTCTGCAGAGTCTCATTGACAGGTTTGCGGCTGCCGGCAATGAATTTGGCCTAACCATCAGCCTCAAGAAAACGTACATCATGGGGCAGGACGTCAGAAATGTTCCATCCATCAATATTGGCGACCACGCACTGAAAGTGGTTCAAGAGCTCACCTACCTAGGCTCAACTATCACCAGTAACCTGTCTCTCGATGCAGAAATCAACAAGTGCATGGGAAAGGCTTCCAGTGCTATGTCCAAACTGGCCAAGAGAGTGTGGGAAAATGGCGCACTGACACGGAACACAAAAGTCCGAGTGTATCAGGCCTGTGTTCTCAGTACCTTGCTCTAGAGCAGCGAGGCCTGTACAACGTCTGTCAGCCAAGAGCGACGTATCTATTCATTCCATCTTCGCTGCCTCCGGAGAATCCTTGGCATCAGGTGGCGGAACCGTATCTCCAACACAGAAGTCCTCGAGGCGGCCAACATCCCCAGCTTATACACACTACTGAGTCAGCGGCGCTTGAGATGGCTTGGCCATGTGAGCCGCATGGAAAATGGCAGGATCCCCAAAGACACATTGAACAGCGAGATCTCCACTGGTATCAGACCCACCGGCCGTCCATGTCTCCGCTTTAAAGACGTCTGCAAACGCGACATGAAATCCTGTGATATTGATCACAAGTCTTGGGAGTCAGTTGCCAGCGTTCGCCAGAGCTGGCGGGCAGCCATAAAGACGGGGCTAAAATGTCGCGAATCGAAGAGACTTAGCAGTTGGCAGTAAAAAAGACAAAGGCACAAGGGGAGAGCCAACTGTGCAACAGCCCCGACAAACAAATTTCTCTGCAGCACCTGTGGAAGAGCCTGTCACTCTAGAATTAGCCTTTATAGCCACTCCAGGCGCTGCTTCACAAACCACTGACCAGCTCCAGGCGCTTATCCATTGTCTCTTGAGATAAGGAGGCCAAAGAAGAAGAAGAAGAGAAGAAAGAAGAAGAAGGGTTTAGATGGGTGGTTCATAGTCTAAATAGACTCAGTGGGCTGAAGGGACTGTTTCAGTGCTGAATCGCCAAATAAGTAAATAGAACCTCAATTTCTGCTCCATTTAGATATGACAAGGGACTTCTCCCCTCCTTATAACTCAGAGACAAGATTACTACCCACTGAGCAACAAATGTTTCCTTTCAAATTGCATTGTTCAGTGTGGTAAGTATTTTTTTTTAGTGTGTGGTCCCAGGAAATGTTAATTTAAATTTGCTTTCAACATATTCAGATGAAAATGTTTCACCTACCACTCTCTCTCTCCCGCTGTCTCCGTCTGTACCCCACTGTCTCTGTTTCTCTCACTCTACCTGTGACACGCTCTCTCCCTCTCTCTGGTTCTCTCTCCCTCTCTCTCTGCTTTACTCCAATCCTCTGACTAACTGTCTCCTTCCTTCGGTCACTGTTTATCGCCGTGTGTCAATCTCTCTCGTTCCCTCTTATTCTTTTTCTCTGCTTCTGTCTGAATGGTGAATTGGGGTAGGCAACAGTAATTGTGAAACTGGGGGATGGTCACCAGCAGATGAAGATGGTGAGAGGGGTTAGTAGCAGCAGTGAGACAGGGACACCAGCAGATGGAGATGGTGAGAGGAGGACAGTAACTGCAGTGAGACAGGGACACCAGCAGATGGAGATGGTGAGCGGGGGCAGTAGCTGCAGTGAGACAGGGACACCAGCAGATGGAGATAGTGAGAGGGGGCAACAGCAGCAGTGAGACAGGGACACCAGCAGATGCAGATGGTGAGTGCGGACAGTAACTGCAGTGAGACAGGGGCACCAGCAGATGGAGATAGTGAGAGGTGGCTGTGACTGCTGTGAGACAGGGACACCAGCAGATGGTGTTGGTGTGAGGAGAGCAGAGCAATTCCCATCTCAGTCGGTCAGATATTCACTAAAATATAATCACAGAATCCAACTTGAAATCATTTCAGGGCTCTGTACTGCCAAGATAAAATGTCCAGTCTTTCCTGTGTGGAGTGTAGAGAATGAAATATGGAATGAGTATTTTTTCCAGTTCTTTCTATGATTTCACTAATTTAACAATGAGATTCAGAGGGTATTTCACCGCCTTCTTCAGCTCTTGTCTGAATTTAGTCTGGGTCACAGTGTAAATACACGTGTTCGTACAGGAACTGAGAACCTGCAGCATTCTTGATGTGTGATCTGTGATATAGAGAGGGTCAGTGTAGGAGGATTAATGCTGAATATCTGTAATTCGACTATAAATGATAAACACAACCCGGGTCACTCATAACAATATAAAACTGCCGGATATACTGAAGAGTAAAATAATTGATTTTCTCCGATTCTCCATCTCTGGGTCTTTGTGATTCTCTCCATTGCTGTGGCCCCGGAAACCCCTGCGGACTTTACAGGTGAATAAAATACGTCTGACCGTCAGGACATTGAGCAGCAAAACCAGAATGATCGGGACACAAGGGGTTAAAATGTAGTGAAACAATTCAAATGCCACCCATGTGGGGGAAGTAAAGAAGCTCGGTTTATAAAAACAACCCATAGTAACATTACTAATAAAGTAATCTTGTTCCAGTGTCAAGTACGAGGGGGCATTCGGGAAAAAGCCCAGCACACTCACTGCTCCGACAACCACAGCCGCTGTTTTCTTGGTACAATATTTTGTTTTCAGCTTCTCACAACAAATGGTCACAAATCGATCGAGGGTGAAAGCGACTGTGAGCCAAATAGAAATAAATGTGGCTGCAGAAAACATAACAACAATGATTGAACACACAGGAGTAATGTTCAGGAATGACTCTGGGAAATAAATTAAAACAATCCAAAACAATATGGGTTCAGTGATAACGACCAGGAGATCAGACACTGCCATTCCCACCAGGTAGACAGAAATACATTTGGAGAGTCCGCACTTTCCCCGGGACAGGATCACAATCGCCACCAAGTTAACTGGAAGAGAGAGAAAAGGAAGCAGAGAAATTACTGATCAGACCTGGAGACAATGCAACAGTTTGATAGGATCTGGGCTGAATTTTCCAGCTTTGTTGCTGCATCGAACAGTTAAAACTGGTTCATTGACCTGTGCAGTGCTTTGTCACAGTGAAATGTTTGAAACGCAATTTTTAATAATGAATTGGGAAATGGATACAAAAAGTGAATAAAGTCAGCACCAGATCTACTGGAAGTACTGAGTGAGGATGCAGTGCCAGTGGGGAAGTGAGAAGGGGTTTTAAAGAGATGGAATCCAATAGGTTAAATAGGAATTTGTCTCCAGACTGTTTGTCGGGAAGACTTGGGAACAGCGGGAATTGCAGTTGGTTTGTTGCTGTGGGTTCAGAGCACGAGCAGGGATTGGTACAAAACGGGAAAAAGCTGAAAACTGCAGCACTGAGTTTGAGTGCTCGTAACAGTCATGATATCGAATTGCAGAACAGGCTCGAAGGGCTAAATGGCCTCTTCCTGCTCCTATCTAACTTGATTACCATCAGGTTGGACTAGGCAGTGAAGGTGGAGCCAGTGAGTGAGATTGGGAGGGAGATAAGGAAAAGGACATGTTGGAGTTGGAGAGGAGACAGGAGCAGATGGTTTGGGAAAGTGGATAAACAGAAGCAATGGATGATGAGACAGAGGATTCAATACAGTGAGAGTTGTGGCTGAGGTTCACTGGGAGAGAGAGACTGCAGCAGAGTGTTAGAAGAAATCTAATCTACAGATCCCAGTAAAACAACTCAATAACGACATTCAAACAATAATCCCTGTGGTTATTGGTGTTGGAGATCATCTCATTGTTTATACAATATAGTCAATCCATTTAGTTTGTGCAGTCAATAAAATATCAATTGAAATATATTTCTGATATCAGCCTCACTCTTTATTGAATTCAGCAGTCACAGAGATTTTAAAATGCAATATTTAAATAATGAAATACCATCAGTAAAGTACTGATTTTATTCTGTTATTCAGTCAGTAAGTAAGGAATAGTAACTTTCTACAAAACAAAATGAGGACCTGACAGAAATAAACACAGAGGATCAAGTCCAACAGTAAAATGAACACAATCTCACAACAGACAACTTCTACTCATAGTTTCTGTCTATAATTCATTCGGATATTCCAGCACTTTATGATAGTGAATTATGCACACTGCTGATTATTTTTCTTTCTCTTTCTTTCTGCTTATCTCCGTCCCTCAGTTTCGTTCTCAAAGAACAAAGAACAAAGAAAATTACAGCACAGGAACAGACCCTTCGGCCCTCCAAGCCTGCGCCGAGCGAGATCCTCTATCTAAACATGTCGTCTATTTTCTAAGGGTCTGTATGTCTTTGCTTCCTGCCCATTCATGTATCTGTCTAGATATATCTTAAAAGACGCTATCGTGCCCGCGTCTACCACCTCCACTGGCAACGCTTTCCAGGCACCCACCACCCTCTGCGTAAAGAACTTTCCACGCATATCCCCCCTAAACATTTCCCCTCTCACTTTTAACTCGTGACACCTAGTAATTGAATCCCCCACTCTGGAAAAAAGCTTCTTGCTATCCACCCTGTCTATACCTCTCATGATTTTGTACACCTCAATCAGGTCCCCCCTCAACCTCCTCCTTTCTAATGGAAATAATCCTAATCTACTCAACCTCTCTTCATAACTTGCGCCCTCCAGGCAACATTCTGGTGAACCTATTCTGCACCCTCTGCAAAGCATTCACATCCTTTTGGTAATGTGGCGACCAGAACTGCACGCAGTATTCCAAATGTCCCCGAACCAAAGTCCTATACAACTGTAACATGACCTGCCAACTCTTGTACTCAATACCCCGTCCAATGAAGGAAAGCATGCCGTATGCCTTCTTGACCACTCTATTGATCTGCGTTGCCACCTTCAGGGAACAATGGACCTGAACACCCAAATATCTCTGTACATCATTTTTCCCCAGGACTTTTCCATTTACTGTATAGTTCACTCTTGAATTGGATCTTCCAAAATGCATCACCTCGCACTTGCCCGGATTGAACTCCATCTGCCATTTCTCTGCCCAACTCTCCAATCTATCTATATTCTGCTGTGTTCTCTGACAATCTCCTTCACTATCTGCTACTCCACCAATCTTAGTGTCGTCTGCAAGCTTGCTAATCAGACCACCTATACTTTCCTCCAAATCATTCCTGTTCCTTTTCTCCTTCCCTATGTCTCTGGAGTGTTCACATCCTGCAAATTGTTAATTAATGCCACTTTTCACATACAATATATTCCTAACATTCTGCGCCTGTGTTCAGTTCACCAGCCCCAGGTTCAATGATTCTATTCTCAGAGTCAGTTTGTTCAATGGTTAAATCTCTGTGAATAATTTAATGTATCTACAGAACACCCAAGTCTCCACATGTTCACCGCCACTATTCAGTTCATCTACAATGCATGGAATAAACAGAATCGAATGCTTCTTCCAGACAAAGCTCACAATCATTGAAATTCTTTCTTCTGGGATTATGAAGTACACGGTTAGACTGTGGGATCGTTTAATAATGAATAAAACACCAACATCAGCTGCATCTGATGATCTACAGATAAATGGAAAGACTCTTGATTCCTACTAATAGAGTGTAAACCAATAAAACATCATATCAATAATTTCTATTCTGCAATGTATTCCAGTGACAGTGAAGGCTCCATCATGAAGCAGAGAAAGAGATGTGAAAGAGTCAGCTGAAAACTCAGTTCAGTAGCCAGACCTCTGGAGCAGCGTCAGACACACATGGAATGAATTAATATTTTATTACAGAGATAAACAATGAATACATTGAAATCCCAGTTAAATTGCTCTATATTATTGGGGAGGGAGGACATTGTACTCTTACCTTGGAACACTGGAATCGTGAGATGAATCATTATCAATCACCGAAAAACACATTCATAAAAAAAAATGATTCCATGACTGGTTAGATCCGCATCATGAAACTGTTAAAATCTTCTCATTGTCTGATTCTTGATCCCAACATACACATCTCATTCAAATACGTTCAAAAGACATAATAATTCAGTAACAATGCCAGGGTTACTTAAACCAATTCCATTCAAGACATAATACAACTCCTAGAAGACTGAAAGAGTATACATTGAGCAGTTTCCATCAGTAAATTGCTGGTACAGAAAAGGCGGCTTTGTAGCACACACAGTGAGAAATAATACCGAGTACAACAGCACAGATAATATCGATTTACACCATTAACAGCTGAGATACTGGCTTACCAGGAACTCCAATTGCTGCAATTACAGGATAATAAGTACATTCTATCTGATACATTAATGGATATCCCATTGCTGAGAGAAGCTAAGTTCTGTTATCCTGGAATCCACGGCTCCAGAAGACATTCTGGGCTGATCCATTCCACTGTGTGCTGATATAAACAGGGGATAAGTCTCCATTCACACGGTTAAACCACTGATCGTTGCTATTAGTTACACTCACCTGAACAAACACATTACATCAGCAGCTTTGAATCTAGTACATAATGTGGTGGGTAAAACACAATAATTTCACTGTCAATTACATTTTCTTACTAAGACCTCTCTCGGGAATAAACCTGAAATCTGTACTCATACTGGACGGATGCTACAATTATGAGTGGCATCATTTACATTTTCCATATGATTGTATTGACTTTGTTAACGTTAATGATTTACCATCAGTGAACAACTGATTCTTTGATGTTTATTCAGTCACTAAGTAAGGAACAGGAAATTACTACAAAACATGAGAAGAACCAGACAGAAATAAACAGAGGATCAATTCCAGCAGTAAAATGAACGCAATCTGCCAGCAAACAACTTCAACTCACAGTTTCTCTCACTACTGTTCTGGATATTTCAGCACTTTATGATAGTGAATTATTCACACTGCTGTTTCTTTCTCTTTACTTCTAATTATCTCTTTCCCTCGCTTTTGTTCTCCCTGCTCCTTTTCTCCTTCCCAATCTCTCTGATGTGTTCACACCCTGCAAGCTGTTACTTAAAGCCGATTTTCACAAATGAGTTTTTCCTAACATTCTGCCACTGTGTTCTGTTCACCAGCCCCGTGTTCATTGATTCTATTCTCAGAGTCAGTTTGTTCAATGGTGAAACCGCTGAATAATTTAATGTGTCTACAGAGCACCACATCTCCACCAGTTCACCTACACTCTCCACTTCATCTACAATACATGGATTAAACAGAATTTAAAGCTTCTTCCACACAAACTTCACAATCATTGAAATTCCTTCTCCTGGATTTGTAATGTACACCGTTAGAATGTGGGATTGTTTAATTAATAAAACACCAACATCAGCGCTGCAGCTGATAATCTACAGATAAATGGAAAGGCTTTTGATTCCAACTGAAAGAGTGTAAACCAATAAAACATCAGATCAATACATTCTCTTTTAAAATGAATTCCAGTGAGAGTGAAGGCTCCACAGTGAAGCAGAGAAGGAGATGTGAAAGAGGCAGCAACAAACTCAGTTCAGTAACCAGATCTCTGAAGCAACTTCAGACACACACAGAATGAAATAATATTTTATAACAGTGATAACGAATAAATACGTTGAAATCCCAGTTAAACTGAACCATATTAATGGGCATGGAGGACATCGTTCTGTCCCCTTGTAACACTGAGACTGTGAGTTGTGTCATTATCAATCAGTGAAAAAACAATCATAAAAATATTCCAGGAACAGTTAGTTGCACATCTTGAAACTATGACAATCTCCTGATGATCTGATTCTTGATCCTGATGGAGACATCTGATTCAAATACATTCAATACACAGAATAATCCAGCAACAATGCCAGGGTTACTTAAAACAATACAATTGAATACAGCTCCTGCAAAATGGAAAGAGAAAACAATGAGGAGATTCCATCAGTAAATTGCTGGAACCACACACTGTGAAATAATACTGAGTGCAGCAGCACAGTTAATATCGATTTACACCATAAACAGCTGAGATACTGGCTTACCAGGAACTCCAATTGCTGCAAGTACAGGATAATAGATGCATTCTATCTGATAGAATACTCGATATCCCATTTCTGTGAGAAGCTGAGGATTCTGTTATCCTGGTATCCACAGCTCCAGCAGACACTCTGAGCTGATCCATTCCATTGAGTCCTGATTTATACAGGGGATAAGTCTCCACCGACACGGTTATACCCCTGATCATTGCTATTAGTTACACTCACCTGAACAAACACATTACATCAGCAGCTTTGACTCTGATGTAAATAATGTGATGGATAAAACATAATAATTTCAAAAGTAATGATATTTTCTTCGTAAGACCTCTCTCAGGACTAAACCTGAAATCTGTACTTATACTGGACAGATGCTATAATTATGAGTGGAGTCATTTACATTTTCCATATTATTGTATTGACCTTGTTCACACCTGGCATTTCTATTGCAAATGTAATTGATCTGTCTGCAGTGTCCACTGAATCCAGGGACAAAAACAATCCTGTCTCACTCTGCTGCTACCTTTTCCCAATTAAATGTGAACTTTGAGTGTCTGATTTGGGATCATGTACCGGGTGACAGCTGAGAAACCACTGTGGGAGATATTAGGGGGAAGGTACTGTTCACGTACATTGGAGAGGCAGAAACGTAATGATAATATCACTGGGCTAGTAATCCAGAGGTCCAACGTATCGGTCTGGGGACCCGGGTACAAATCCTAGCAAGACAGCTGCTAGAATTTAACAACAGTCTTTAATTGAAAGCTACTTTCTGTAATGGTGCCATGGAACAGGTATAGACAGGGTGGATAGCAAGAAGCTTTTTCCCAGAGTGGGGGTTTCAAGTACTAGGGGTCACGAGTTCAAAGTGAGAGGGGAAATGTTTAGGGGGTATATGCGTGAAAAGTTCTTTCCACAGAGGGTGGTGGGTGCCTGGAACGCGTTGCCAGTGGAGGTGGTAGATGCGAACACGATAGCGTCTTTTAAGATGTATCGAGACAGATACATGAATGGGCAGGAAGCAAAGAGATACAGAGCCTTAGAAAATAGGCGACATGTTTAGATAGAGGATCTAGATCGGTGCAGGCATGGAGGGCCGAAGGGCCTGTTCCTGTGCCGTAATTTTCTTTGTTCTTTGTTCTTTGTTCTTTGAACTATCATCGATTTCTGCAAAAATCCATTGAATTTCCTAATTCCTTTCAGGGATGGAAATGTTCCATACCTACCTGGCCTCGCCTACATGTGGCTACAGATGCAGAGCAATGTGGCTGACTCTTTAATTTCCTTGTGAAACGACCCAGCAGGTTATCAAGGGAATCAAATGCTGACCTCGACAGCGGAGCTCACATCACATTAAAGAATCAAACACGATCTTCTCTCTATTATTTCACTGCAGATATGTACCTGTTAATCAGCCGTGTACAGTCCTGTATCAGGCTGTGAAAAAGCAGAGCATGTTCAGTACACAACGGGTCAAAGGGAACGATTCACTCCTGTCTGCTACTGGGAAGAGAGACTGACCTGAATATCAAGTCAGAATTTGACCGAGTGTGGTGCCGGGTTTGAGGGATAGAGAGAGATAAAGGGTGAGAGAGAGAGAGAAGGGGGGTTATATGGTGGGGGAGAGATAGAGATAGAGGGTGACAGAGAGACATAGTGTGGAAGAGAGAGATAGAGGGTGAGAGATAGAGATAGAGGGGGAGTGAGAGATGTTTATGTTTTGTTTAGAGATACAGCACTGAAACAGGCCCTTCGGCCCACCGAGTCTGTGCCGACCATCAACCACCCATTGTTACTAATACTACACTAATCCCATATTCCTACCACATCCCCACCTGTACCTATATGACCCTACCACCTACCTATACTAGGGGCAATTTATAATGGCCAATTTAGATACCAACCTGCAAGTCTTTTGACTTGTGGGAGGAAACCGGAGCACCCGGAGGAAACCCACGCAGACACAGGGAGAACTTGCAAACTCCACACAGGCAGTACCCAGAATTGAACCCGGGTAGCTGGAGCTGTGAGGCTGCAGTGCTAACCACTGCACCACTGTGCCGCCACTGAGTGGAGGGGAGAAAGGGAGATGGAGGGGGAGAGGAGGATAGAGGGGAGAGGGATAGAGGGGGAGAGGGAGACAGAGGGAGAGAGGGAGAGGGAGGGGAGAGGGAGAGATAAAGGAGGGGGAGAGGGATATATATATAGAGAGAGATAGAGGTTGAGAGGGAGATAGAGGGGGAGAGAGATAGAGAGGGAGAGAGAGAGATGGAGGGGGAGAGAGAGAGATAGAGGTGGAGAGAGAGAGAAATAGAGGGGGGGAGAGAGAAATAGAGGGGGAGAGATATATAGAGGGGGAAAGACAAATAGACGGGGAGAGAGAGATAGTGGGAGGGGAAAGGGATAGAGGGGGAGAGGGAGATAGGGGAGAGGGAGGTGGAGGGGGAGAGAGAGATAGAGAGGGGAGAGAGATAGCGGGTGAGAGAGAGAAATAGAGAGGGGAGAGCGGAATAGAGGGGGAGAGAGAGAGATGGAGGGGGAGAGAGAGATGAGAAAGAGGGTGGTGAGCCTGTGGAATTCTCTACCACAGAAGACAGTGAAGGCCAAGTCATTAAATTTATTGAAGAAGGCGATAGATGTATTTCCTAATTTCAAAAGGATCAAGGGATATGGGGAGAAAGCGAGACTAGGGTACTGAATTACACCATCGGCCATGATCTTTTTTGAATGGCAGAGCAGGACCGAAGGGCCGAATGGCCTACTCCTTCTCCTATTTTCTATGTTGCTATGAGAGAGGCGGACTGAGAGAGAGGGAGAGACAGAGAAAGAGGGAGAGATAGTGATGGAAAAAGGTGACTCTGAGACTCTCTCTCTCACACAAACACAAACATGCAGACACAAACACACACACACAGACACACACACACACACACAGACACACATACACAGACACATACACAGAGACAGAGACACAGACACACACACACTCACAGACACACACACAGACACAAACACACAGAAACACAAACACAGACACACACAGAGACACAAACACACAGAGACACACACAGGGCCACACACACACACACACACACACAGACACAGAGACACAAACACACAGGTACACATACACACAGAAACACAAACAGACACACAGAGGCACAAACACACACAGCCACAAACACACACAGCCACACACACACACACACACACACAGGCACAGGCACACACAGACAAGCACACAGACACACACAGAAATGCAGAGACTCAAACACACAGAGACACAAACACAGACACACACAGAGACACAGGGACACAAACACACAGGGGCACACATATACACACAGACACACACACAGGGACACACACACACACAAAGGGACACACACACAACGACAGATTTTACAATCCACACTGATGTCAGTAAAAATGGCCAACAGAACCTCAGTAACAATCCCCATTGTCTGCCCTGTCCTGAGAGAGACAGGCAGAGAGATAGGGAGTGACAGAGAGAGACAGTGGAAGAGGGAGGACGAAACAGACTGTCGGAGAAATTTTCCATTTAAATTGTGTGCAAAAGACGTTATTAAAAGTTGAAAGGTACTGGACACTGAACTAGCTGTCAGCACACAACAACCCTGAGAGACTTTAGAAGTGAGGGAAGGGGAGACACTGAACAATCCACACTGATGTCAAAAAAATCCTCAAACACAACTTCAGTTACAATCCCCTTTATCTGCCCAGTCCTGTATTGCGGGTTTAGTGTGCGTCTTTAAGTGGTGTCTGATATTTTCAAACTGTAGGGAAAGAATTGAAGGTTTAAAATTAACTAAGAGATGCCTGAAAGAAAGCATTGTTTTCCTGGGATTAACATATCAATGGAATGGAAGAGTCAGGAAGGCCCTGTCCTGGGATTAACATATCAATGGACTGGAAGAGTCAGGAAGGTCCTGTCCTGGGATTAACAAATCAATGTACTGGAAGACTCAGGAATGTCCTGTCCTGGGATGAACATATCAGTGGACAGTCCCCTGAAGCAGGAGATTGAGAGACAGCGCAACATGCGAGGGGCTCAAGGGGTGGAGTTTGCAAACCACTCACTCAGGATATAACTGGGTAGGAAGATCCCAGTTACAATCACAAAACCCACCTTTCACACTCTCTCTGGAGAGTGTTGACACATTCCCCAGTCTGGTTCAGTGTGTGTGTCTGTGCATCTGTGTGTGTGTGTGTGTGTGTGAGAGAGAGAGAGAGTGTGTGTATGTGTGTGTGTGTGTGTGTGTGTGTACGTGTGTGTGTGTGTGTGTATCTGTGTGTGTGTGTGTGTGTGTGTATCTGTGTGTGTATCTGTGTGTGTCCTCCCTCTGTCTCAATCTGGTTTATAACTGTGATCTTATTGTATTTGAACATTGCTGATTGTCTGTGAAACTGACAGAGGAAACTCTGGGCTCTTGCTGTGCTATTTTGTGTAGAAATGTCCTCAGTTTTTATTGTAATGCATTTATTTCTCCTTCTTTCCCCTGAGGAATTTTCATTCTGGAAACTGTATTGTGAAGTTGAAAAGAGGGTAGTTTGGGAGGAGGAAACCTTGGACAGGAGATTCCTCCAGAGGCGACGGACTGAGTACTTGTCCATAGGCTGCACCCAAAAGGGCCCACGTGAGCTGCGTCGGTTTATTGGCTTGAGGTTTAATTTCCTCTCTGGGGTCGCCTCGGAAGACTAAATTAAACATCTGAAGGTGTAGCTGTCTAAAGGCTTGTGATAATTCCCGAATGATGCTGGTGTTTTATTTACTTATTTATTTATTTAGAGATACAGCACTGAAACTGACCCTTCGGCCCACCAATTCTGTGCCGACCAACAACCACCCATTTATACTAACCCTACAGTAATCCCATATTCCCGACCACCTACCTACACTAGGGGCAATTCACAATGGCCAATTTACCGATCAATCTGCAATTCTTTGTCTTTTGGGCAGTGCCGTGAATTTGAGCGTGAAATGAAATTTGCAGCAGTCACTTGAATTGAGAGCGTGGTTCTGAGAGTGGATTTCCCTCTCTCTCTCTCTCTCCATCTGTCTCTTGGAATGAGAGTAACAAGAGAGAGAGACGCAGGAGCGTGAGTAAAACCTGGAAGGATTCAAAGGAGGAGAAGGGCTGTTATCACACTGCTGCTTGTGGGATCTTGCTGTGCACCAATGGACTGCAGCTTTTCCAAAATTGCAACAGTAACGACCATTTTAAAAATTAACTCATTAAGCATCAAAATCTCGGAATTAAGTCACAAATTTGATAATTCCTAAAGGTTTGTTACAATTCTAGAATAATCCGTGTGCTTTGGGCAATGTTCTGAAGCTTTACTGTTAAATAAGATGTACGGAGTCCATTTCAATTCAATTTGCCGAATTTCTGAGTTTAGATTTCTCTATCTATCTCTTTCCAGCTTTCTTTCCCTCTATCTCTCTATTTAACCCTTTAATAGTTAAAAACACACACAGCAGTTTGCTTTGTTGTTGTTTTAACTGGAGAGACAGAAATATTTCATAGCTTATTTCAGTAAAGATTAGATATGAAATACAGGGAAAAAAACCGATATGGACAGAGACAGAGCAAGAGAGAGGGACACAGGGGCGACTGAGACAGGAACAGAGAAAGAGAGAGATACAGTGACAGGGAGAGAGATAAAGAACAACAAAGAATAAAGAACAAAGAAAATTACAGCACAGGAACAGGCCCTTCGGCCCTCCAAGCCTGTGCTGATCCAGATCCTCTATCTAAACATGTCGCCTATTTTCTAAGGGTTTGTATTTCTTTGCTTCCTGTCCATTCATGTATCTGTCTAGATACATCTTAAATGACGCTATCGTGTTCGCATCCATCACCTCCGCTGGCAACGCGTTCCAGGCACCCACCACCCTCTGCGTAAAGAACTTTCCACGCATATCCCCCCTAAACATTTCCCGTCCCGCTTTGAACTCGTGACCCCTAGTATTTGAATCCCCCACTCTGGGAAAACGCTTCTTGCTATCCACCCTGTCTATACCTCTCATGATTTTGTACACCTCAATCAGGTCCCCCCTCAACCTCCGTCTTTCTAATGAAAATAATCCTAATCTACTCAACCTCTCTTCATAGCTAGCGCCCTCCATACCAGGCAACATCCTGGTGAACCTCCTCTGCACCCTCTGCAAAGCATCCACATCCTTTTGGTAATGTGGCGACCAGAACTGCAGGCAGTATTCCAAATATGGCCGAACCAAAGTCCTATACAACTGTAACATGATCTGCCAACTCTTGTACTCAGTACCCCGTCCGATGAAGGAAAGCATGCCATATGCCTTCTTGACCACTCTATTGACCTGCGTTGCCACCTTCAGGGAACAATGGACCTGAAAACCCAAATCTCTCTGTCCATCAATTTTCCCCAGGACTTTTTCCCCAGGACAGACACACTGGTGGAGGGAACTGTCTGAAACAGTTTAGTCTCTGGTTTATTAACTGTGATTTGTTTGTATATGAGTGCTGCTTAGAGAGTGTCTGTGTAACCGAGGGCAATTCCTGGGCTCTTGCTGTGCTATTTTGTTTAACAATGCCTTTTCTCCCTTTCAATTTTCTCTCTCTCCCTCTAGCCTTCAGCAATTTTCATTCTGAAAACTACATCTTGAAGGTGAAAAGAGGGAAAGTCTGGTACGAGGAATCCTTGGACAGGAGCTTCCTCCAAAGGGGACGGACTGAGGCCTTGTCCACAGTTTGCACCAAAAGGGCCCATGTGAGTTGAGTATGTTTATTAGACCGAGCTTTAATTTTCTCTCGAGGGCCCAGGGTTAACTAGTTCCTGGTGGATTGGGGGCCCTGGAGTTTTAAGTTGGTTGAAAGCCTGGAGATAAAGGAGCAGCTCCAACTTACAATTTAACACAAGGCCCAGGCTCCCTCCCTCGCTCCTCAGTGCCTGAGAAACAGGTCGCACCCACCGCAAGAATATATTGAACATCATCAATGTGAAGATGTCGAAAGGCTTGTTATAATTCCAAAAAATCCTGGTGTTTAGGGCAATGCTATGAAGCTGCAGTTAAATAACATGTGCAGTGCCCATTTTAATTCATTTACCGTAGTTCTGAGGTTAGCCTTTTCTCTGTATGCACACGCTTTCCCTGTGTCTCTATCTACCCTGTGCTTTCTCTTCTCTGTCTCTGTGTGACACTCAACCGTCTCACTGCAGCAACTGTCCCCTCCCACCATCTCCAGCTCCTGTTCTCCCTGTCTCACTGCAGCAACTGTCCCCTCTCACCGTCTCCATCTGCTGTCGTACCTGTCTCACTGCAGTTACTGCCCACCCCCACGCCCCCCTCACGATCTCCATCTGCTGGTCACCCTGTCTCACTGCAGTTACTCTCCCGTCTCAGTATCTCCATCTGCTGGTGTCCCTGTCTCACTGCAGTTACTGCCCCCTCTCAAAATCTCCATCTGCTGGTGACCCTTTCACCAGCTTTGTCCATTTTTCTTTGGGTCCAGGGTTTAGTTGATTGCAGCTGGGCATTTTAGTGAGGACTTCTTGATAAACCATTCATGAATCTTCTGCCTGACATGTCCCGCTTTAATTGGTCAGATTATTAATAAAATATATTCTCAGAATCAGATTGAAAATCATTTCAGGGCTCAGTGCTGTGAATATAAAATGTGATTTCTGTCCTGTGGGGAGTGCAGTGAATGGAATATGAAATGGGATTTGGATCCAGTGTTTGAAACTGTTCTTCCCTTTCCATGATTTCACTAACTTAGCACTGAGATCGAGAGGGTATTTCACTGCCTTCTTCAGCTCCTGTCTAAATTTAGTCTGGGTCACAGTGTAAATACACATATTGGTGCAGGAACTGAGGACCTGCAGCATCTGTGATGTGTGATCTGTGATAAAATGAGGGTCAATGTAGGAAGAATAATACTGAATATCTGTAATTCGCCTATAAATGATACACAACTATTGTCACCCATAACAGTATAAAACTGCACAATATACTGAAGAGTAAAATAATTGATTTTCTCCGATTCTCCATCTCTGGGTCATTGTGATCCTGTCCTTTTCTGTGGCCTCGGAATCCCCTGTGGACTTTACTGGAGAATAAAATACGTCTGACCGTCAGAACATTGAGCAGCAAAATCAGAAAGAACGGGCCCCAAGGGGTTAAAATGAGGTGAAAGAATAGAAATGCCCCCCATGTGGGGGAAGTAAAGGAGCTCGGTTTGAAGACACAACCCATAGGAACATTATCAATAAAGTAATCTTTTTCGTATGTAAAGTACCAGGGGAGTGACTCTAAACAGCCCAGCACACTTACTGTTCCTACAACAACAGCCACTGTTTTCTCCGTGCAATATTTTGTGTTTAGCTTCTCACAACAAATGGCCACAAATCGATCAACGGTGAAAGTGACTGTGAGCCAGACAGAAACAGCTGTGGCTGTAGAACGCAGAACAGCACTGATGCTACACACAGGAGTAATTCTCAGGAATGATTCTTGGAAATAAATTGAAACAATCCATTTCAATATGGGTTCAGTGATAACGACCAGGAGATCAGACACTGCCATTTCCACCAGGTAGACAGTGATACAATTGGAGAGACCGCACTTTCCGCTGAACAGGACCACAATCGCCACCGATTTAACTGGAAGAGAGAGGAAAGGAAGCAGAGAATTACCGATCAGCACTGGAGACAAAGCAGCAGTTTGACAGGATCTGGGCTGAAATTTCCAGCTTTGTTGCTGCATCGAGCAGTTAAAACTGCTTTGTCACAGTGAAATGTTTGAAACACAATGTTCAATAATGAATTGGGAAATGGACACAAAAAGTGAATAAAGTCAACAACAGATCTACTGGAAGTACTGAGTGAGGATGCAGTGCCAGTGGGGAAATGAGAAGGGGCTTTGTGGAGATGGAATCCAATAGGTTAAATGGGAATTTGGCTCCAGGCTGTCGATCGGGAAGGTCTGGGGAGCGCGGGATGTGCAGCTGGTTTGTTGATCAGGGTTCATGGAGCCGACAGAGACTGTTACCAAGTGGGGAAAAGGTTGAAAACCGCAGCGCTGAGATTAAGTGTTTGTATCAGCCATGATCTAGAATGACAGGTTCCAAGGGCTGAATAGCTTCCTCATGTTCCTATATCCTGTATTACTATCAGGTTGGACGAGGCAGCTGAAAGCTAACGCAGTGAGTGAGATTGGGAGAGAGAGAAGGAAAAGTACATGCTGGGGGGTGTGGTGCGGCGGGGTGGGGGGCGTTGGTGGTGTTTGGAGAAAGGAGCAGATGGTTGGGGAAAGTGGATAAACTGTAGCAATGGATAACGAGACTGGAGGACTCAATACAGTGAGAGGAGAGGCTGAGATTCACAGGGAGAGTGCTCAAGGAAATCTAATCTAGAGATCTCAGTAACATAACTCAATTAATACATTCAAGCAATAATGCCTGTGTTTTTGGTGTTGGAGACCAGTTCATTGGTTATACAATGCAGTCAATATATTTAGTTTGCACAGGCAATTACATTTAAATTTAAATATATTTCGAATATCAGCTCTTTATTGAATTTGGCAGTCACAGAGTTTTAAAGTGCACTATGTAAATAATGTATTACCATCAGCAAATAACTGATCCTGTTATCTTTATTAAGTCAGTAAGTAAGGAATAAGAACTTTCTACAAAGAAACGAGGACCTGGCAGAAATAAACATAGAGTTATTGAACACAGAGTAATATGAACACAATCTGACAACAGGCAAATTCAACACACAGTTTCTCTTACTAATTGTTCTTTATATTACAGCACTTTATGATAGTGAATTATTCAACACTCCTGCTTCTTCTTTCTCTTTCTCTTTACTTCTGCTTATCTCTTTCCCTCAGTTTCATTCTCCCTGCTCCTTTTCTCTTCCCTATATCTCTGGTGCACTCCACCTGAAAACTGTTACTAAATGCCACTTTTAACATGCGATTTATTCCTCACACTCTGTGCCAATGTTCTGTTCACCAGCCCAGGTTCAATGATTCTATTCTCAGAGTCAGTTTTTTCAATAGTGAAACCCGTGTGAATAATTTAATATGTGTACAGAACACGCAAGTCTCCACCTGTTCACCTGCACTACTCACTTCATCTACAATGCATGGAATACACAGAATATAAAGCTTCTTCCGGACAAACCTCACAATCACTGAAATTCCTTCTCCTGGAATTATAAAGTAAACCGTTAGAATGTGGGATTGTTTAATTAATAAAACACCAACATCAGCGCTGCAGCTGATAATCTACAGATAAAAGGAAAGACTCTTGATTCCAACTGATAGAGTGTAAACCAATAAAACATCACATCAATACTTCCTATTTAACAATGCAGTCCAGTGACAGTGAAGGCTCCACAGTGAAGTAGAGAATGAGATGTGAAAGAGGCAGCAGCAAACTCCGTTCAGTAGCCAGACCTCTGAAGCAGTGTCAGACACATACAGAATGAAATAATATTTTATAACGGTGAAACCAATAAATACGTTGAAATCCCAGTTATAATGAATCATGCTATTGTGGAGGGACGACATTGTGCTGTCCCCTTGTAACACAGAGTCCATGAGCTGTCTCTTCATCTCTCACTGTAAAAAAACATTCATTAGAAATATTCCAGAACCGGTTAGATCCACGTCATGAAACTGTGGAAATCTCTTGATGGTCTGATTCTTGAGCCTAACCGAGACATCTCATTCAAATATATTCAATACACAGAATAATCCAGTAACAATGCCAGGATCACCGAAACCAATACCAGTGAAGATATAATACAGCTCCTGCAAGACGGAAAGTGTAGCCAATGAGGAGATTTCCGTCAATTAATTGCTGGAAAAAAAATAGTCAGTTGTATAGAACACAAAGTGAAAAATCATGCCGAGTATAGTAGAACAGTTAACATTGATTTAAGCCATGAGCAGTTGAGATATTGGCTTACCCGGAACTCCAGTTGCTGCAAGTACAGGATAATAAATGTGTTCTATTTGAAAGATTACTGAATATCCCATTTCTGTGAGAAGCAGAGACTTCCATTAGCTTGGAACCCACAGCTCCAGCAGGCATTCTGAGCTGATCCATTCCAATGGTCCTGATTTAACCAGGGGATAAGTCTCCACTGACATGGTTATACCCCTGTTCATTGCTATTAGTTACACTCACCTGAACAAACACATTACATCAGCAGCTGTGACTCTGAAGTAAATAACGTGGTGGATAAAACACAATAATTTCAATGTCAATGACATTTTCTGAGTAAGACCTCTCTCTGGAATAAACCTGAAATCTGGACTCATACTGTACCGATGCTACAATTATGAGTGGCATCAGTTACATTTTCCATATTATTGTATTGACCTTGTTCAGTCTTGGCGTTTCTGTTGTAGATGTAACTGATCTGTCTCCAGTGTGCGCTGAATCCAGGGACAAAATCAATCCCGTTTCACTCTGTTCCTGCCGTTTCCCAGTTAAAATGCACAATTTAAGTCTCAGATTCGGGACTACATTCAGTATTACAATTGAGGAACTACTGTGGGTGATATTCGGGTAGACACTGTGCACTTTCATTGCGAAGGCAGTCACGTAGTAATAATATTATATAATAACCTAATGGTCTGGAGACAGGGATTCAGATCCTACTAAGGCAGCTGCTGGAATTCAAATTCAATAATTAACAAAAGTTTGCAATTGAAAGCTAGTCTCTGTAATGGTGCCATGAAACTTACATCCATTTTGTTCACAAATTACTTTCATGGAAGGAAATCTGCCATCCTTACCTGGTCTTGACCGCATGGCTACAGAACCAAAGCAATTTGATTTTAGTTCTTGTTTATTAGATAGGGAAATATGATTCTTAGCTTGTTATTTCTTAAAGTATTTGATGTATACAGCAAGCTGACCATCGTCGTACATAGACTGGCCTAATTCTCTTTGCACTAAAGAAAAAGATAAAGGTTCATTTCATTACAAGGAAGGCTGTGAATTCTTACTTAGGGTAAGCACCTGCCTGAGAAATAGCACTGTGTGGGTCAGGAAAACAGTGACTCTACCAGTTAGAAACAGAGTTATTGTTCGGTTAATATGTTCACCAATGTCAGTCATTGTAACTGGGATCTGTAAGTGTAAGGGCAGAATACAATCAAACCAACGTAGGACAATGCATAATCAAAGACACCTTTTAATGAAGTATATCGTGTCAACATATGTGAATTGTCACGTAGAAGGGGTAAGGAAGGAAGGATATAAAAATAAATATTTGAAAGGTTGATGTGGAATGTAATTAATGCCTGAGCAATCTGTTCGACCGAGTTCGGAAATATAATGTGTTTCCAGCTGTAACTGTCAAGAATTTGTTTGTAGGTGCTGCTGTTAAGCCTCTGATTAGATATTGCATGTTTATCACACCTGTGACATCCGGCATTCAAAGTTGCAATCCCTATTGACTTGGTCGATTAACATACAATCACTCAGACATTTACTCTCCTCGAACAATGGGTCGAATTTTACAGCCCTGTCCTCACCACCGACCTTGGGGGTCTTGATGGTGGGGGGATGGTGGAAAATGCCTCTGGCAGAGGCCCGCCAAGGGCCTCAAAGTTGGGAAGTCGCAGCTTAATATTGCCAGTGAGGTGATGCTCCGTGGCGGCCCCGCCGCCACTCGGCAGCGGGAGCAAAATTTACATATTTAACTAAACAAATTGATCACTTACCCAGTCCTGCCATCCATCCCAGAGCGCTATTGGTGGCAGTGACGGGCACTCTCATGCTTTCAGATCCCCGTCCAGGGATGCGAGGTGGAACACTGGTGGGGAGGAGTTGCAGGTACATTTTCAGTGTGGGTGGGTGGAGAGTGGGGTTAAACCTATCTGCTGCGAAGAGGAAAAGATTATGAACTTTGGGGGCTTGTTTTGGAGGGGAGGGGGCAATTTATTGCATGGTTATTGGGGGTGGGAGAGGGGCAAGTTAAATGTTTGTAAGTTTTTTGTTACCGCTTTCTTTAAATATTTGAATTAAATGGAAGGGCTCGAAGTCCTTTATAAACGGAATCAGGTCTGCTTAAAGGCTGCTGACGCCATTGCCGGGGATGGACCGCCTGCCCCCTCCACCTCATTGGTGAGGTGGTCCACCCGGGCCATTTAAGGGAGCCGCCGCATTTGATATCGTGGTTTCGGCGGCAGACATGTAAAATGCAGCCCAATATCCCTTAATCTACTTTAATACCCATTCATATGGTCACTTGTGAAAAGCTTTTCCAAAGTCTATCTATAATACATCCATTGCACTTCCCCGTGTACCATGTCCATTAACTCCACAAAGAATTTGGTGAAGTTTGTCAAGCACGATAATTGCTTTTGAAGCATGTGTTGTTACTATTAGGACTGCGGTGGCCACAAGGCACTGTCAATTCTGTCCCATCACTCCACAGGTCCCCGCATATTATACAACTTTCACACTCAATCAGAAAACAGCCAAATTAAACAATCTAGTAACCGGTAGAATACAACAGACTAAACAAGGTATCTTTAGACAACAACAAATTGACTATTTATTAAAAACTAAATCTTTAATACTATGAAGATAACACCACGTCTAAAGACCTTATAAGTTGTTATTTTAAACTAATTACCCCATTCACACACACGTATTCAAAAATAACAGTAGTTAACCGTTTTTTAACTGCTGTTTTTAAAATTAGCTGTCTCTTAAGAATAAATAAAATAAGTACGTTTTTGTGGATTATGTTCCTGGTGGATGAGGCATGCTCATGTGGAACTAGTCAAAGGCCACTTTAAGGCTTCACATGGATTTGATGCAGTAGCGGATTCTTAATAGGCATTCAACTGTTTGGGTGCAAAGGCATCAACAGTTCCTCAGAAATACAAATGGTTTACTGAAAAAAGATTTTTATTCTTTAGGGCATTAGCTGGGCCTGCAGGGCCTTGTAGAATGTATGCTGAGACAAAATAAACAGCTTATTTTTCTTCAGTACGCCTTGCTGGTGAGTTTGCTTCAAAGTGGATTTTGCCAGTTCTACACACAGCCAAGTGGAAACATTACCATATGACCTCTCCTTCCCCTGCTGTTGCCCAGGGCAACAAAATGCAGATGCTGGCACACTGTGCCTTATAACTTCAAGAAATGTATTTCCTTTAGATGTGCGCTGTTTTAACAGAGTATTAAAGACACACACTGTTTTTAATCAGAGGTGAGCAATAATTCCAATTCCGTGACAACTCCGCACTTATCAAAATGAAATGCTTTTCCCGAAATGCGTTTTCATTACAATGCAAAACAAAATAGAAACTAGAAAAAGCACTGACATTTTTTTGCATTCACGCGCCATTCACTCTAATTATCCTTTACAGTATTTTCTTTGTCCCATAGCCATCCATATACATTAACATGGTTACATTCGTGACAAAGCATCGGTGATAACAATGTTTTCCCCAAAATATGTACAATTTTAAAAATGATAAGTCTCCAACAATAAACTCCATCCAAACATTTGACTTTAATTTTTTACAAAGGTTGTCTCATTCAGCTCGTTGCAACTTTCCAAGCATAATCTCCCAGTGGTTTTATGTTTTCTTTTCAAGTGTTCTTATTGTCCATAACCTCAGCTAGGTGAATTGCACAGGTAGGAACACTGGTCACTACTGTGTTCCCTAATCTCTGAGAAGTTTCTCAAGTCCCTAGTAACCTGTGTAGTATCACATGATACTGAAGAAAAACCCGTCCAGTGTAACAAAAACTGACATTTCCTTATTTTAGCGTGTCAAAAGAGTTTGACAGTATCCCTTCAACACCTTTGTCTCTGTAAAACACAATGGTGCTGGCCGACCCATCAGGTTCATGCATCAAGATCACCGTCGAGTTCCAGCAACTCTGACGAGGCTCAACTAAGCTGCATTGGGCGGCATTGGATCTCT
This sequence comes from Heterodontus francisci, assembly GCF_036365525.1. Taxonomy (NCBI): domain Eukaryota; kingdom Metazoa; phylum Chordata; class Chondrichthyes; order Heterodontiformes; family Heterodontidae; genus Heterodontus; species Heterodontus francisci. The sequence continues at coordinate 562,433 of NW_027140639.1, forward strand.
GCTTTTACTTGGGCCTGTCTGTCTGGACCTAAGCAGCAAGGATTGTGTTTTAAAGGAATGGTTGCCTGATACCAACATCAGGTGTGGGGCGAAGCTTGAACATCCCGGCTTATCCCTACAAACTATAATAACTGTTGTGAAAATCCTGTTTAGGTCTTCACGTTGTTTTGCCTTTAAATGCAAAAGCAACTTGTTCAAATTTACCAGCCATTCTGTATTCGCTAATCTGATATTTGGAGAAACAATCTGCGGATAGTCTGGGTCACCCTTCGCCTCATTCTCACTATTCTTTTCCTTCTCATCAGTCCCAATAACCTGACATATCTGCACTTGCTTATCTGCCTCCTTGTGAAAATATCGTTTTAACCTATTGTTGTGGCACAACCTGTTCTTCTTCCAGCGATTAGAGGTGTCATCAATTAATCTATCTTACCCCTCTTTCGATCAGTCTCTCCGTGCTTTTAATGGCTCTCTGTGTAATGGTAACAACACTAATACATCACCTCCTGGCTGAAAATTGCGGGCTTTTGCCTGCCCATTTTTTTCCATATTGACTTGGGATGCTTTTAGATGAGCCAAACAGCAAGCTTTCGTGAACCCTTCCCAGAACACGGATACATACTCCAATATCGAAAGTTTATTCTTTTGTTCCAAGAATCTGTCTCATTTGAGTTTTAGAGGAACTCTTTCCCACTCTGTAACCTATTAATGTTTGTGTGCGGAAACCTCTAGTGTGTGTGTGAGGGTAGAAGTTGGCACTTTGCATATAATTTTTATAGTTCTGTTCAGGTACAGTAAAGTTAACATCTTTCTTTGTTGTCTCAAGAAAACCTGTTCTATTATAATGGAGTAAGTAATCAACAGTACTTTCACTTTAATAAAGATTTAAACCTGTTGCGGTCAGAAGAATTACAACTCATATCATGTATCTAGTGCAGTGCAGAATTTGCAAGAAGTCCTGAACTTGCCATTGGAGATAGCATTCTCTTGAAGATATTTGTATCCGAGACTGTCAACATTTTTGTTCGAAACGAAAGCCACATTTAGTCGTCTGACCACTACCTGAGATATCAAGGCCATGCATGGTGAAATAAGAAAAGATCTGAGACAAGCAGCACACACCCCCACCACCACCAACACCACCGTCCCCACCCCCACGCCCGCCCCGATGTTTTTGAAACATCACCTGAAAGTCCAAGAATGGCTTGAATCAGATGGCACATGTGTGGCATAATAGGGGGTTACCGGTATAAGTGTGCATATGCAATTCATCACATGTGAAGCAAGCAACGTGCAAAAATGCATGATGCAACTGAACTGAAAAACGGGGTACAGACATACTCAACTTGACAACACTACAACATGACATAGTTAATGTGGCCAGTATAGTGAGACACGATTTTAAATCATCAAGGCATTGACACATACTTCACAGAGAAACTGACTATCAAATGATCATGATTGAATTAGGGTAGCATGCTGATGTCAGGAAGATTTGGAAGGCAGCTTGCGGTTTCATTTCAGACCAGGAATCACCAAACTGTGATCTGAGTGTACAGAAGTGGGGGAAGGAGCAGGAGAGACTCATGCACTGCTCTCAGGGAGTCCAGTGTGTCACCATTAGCACTCTGAAAATGAAACCATGGAGCAACATTTCAACTCTTTTCGCATTGCTACAAGTGATAACAATTATGATGATTTTCATACTCTGCTATTTCAAGAATATCACCTCGACACGGCAGTGGTGCACTGTTGAATCGAGCTTGACCACAGCTCTCAATAGAGAATAACGGCCAATCAAAGTATTGAGGGATAAACATATTGCCAAAGATTTCACCCTCAAACTGAGAGATTGTTGGTAGTTTCGGGATGGTTATATTTGGCTTCAGTGCAATATCTATTTTAATACTAACACATTTTATACCAATGTGCTAAAATAAATCAATCAGTCACAATTCATCTTAAAACTTGATTACGTTATATGAGTTCGAAATGTATTAATCTGTGTATGCTTTGATTCAGTAGATTCAATGTACCTTTAATAATATAGATGTATAATGCAAAATGATGTATTGCCTGTGTCAGCACAAACGAATTGCGAGTTCTGACAATCTTCAGCAGCCTAGCGAACAAATATTCAGTTTTTGTGCAAATTTCAAATTGTCTGTGTCAGTATAATGGAATGATAACAAAGGCAACAGAGCCTTTACTACAAGCTAGCATGTATCCTATCACATCAAATCTCAATTAAAGTACGCTAGCAACTGACGGCGAACTAAAAGCAACTCATAGTGTGTAACAGCCCAGACCTCACCCCACCCTTCCACCAATGTACTTCTGGTCAACCACCTTTCAGTCACCTCTTGTCTGCCACCCCGCTGCTCTTTGGTGTGTTGGACCCCTCCACCTTCTTGTGTATTTCATGTTTTCCAGCTGTTGGTCACATCTTGTCCATTGAGGTTAAATATGACATTTATGCTTTAGAAACACTGGGACCCGTCTCTGGGCTGCTCTTAGTTGAACTGTTTATTCATTAATTGAACAAATGATGTAACCGGATATTTCACCACACTCTTGACCTGCTCTCTGAATTGGATGAGTCACCCCGTAAATGAATATGTTTGTGCAGCAGCTTAAACTACACAGCATAAATCCGACTTGTAGAAATATATATTCAGAATCATTGTAATCCCAGGGGTCTGCCGCCTTAATGGTATAATATAAGAAATAAATAACAGACACCAACCACAGAGGTATGAAGCTGCCGGATATGGTGAAGAGTTAGATCACAGACTTTCTTCTGCTCTCGATCTCTGGGTCACTGTGATTCTTTCCCTTGCTCTAACTCCTCAGTCCCTTACGCACTCGACTGGCCACTAAAATGTGTCTGACTGTCAGAGCGTTTAGCAACAGAATTAAAGCGAATGGGATTAATGGGGTTAATACCTTATCAACCCTGTCAAATCCCAACCACCCTGGCTCATTCTAACAAGTTGGCTTTGGATAACAAAACCTCACTACTTTGTCAATTATCTCTACAGGTTCATATACAAAGTAGAAGGGGATGTGTTTTAAGCAGAGCAGAATGCAGGTTATTGCCATAACCACGGCTGCAGTTTTCTCGGTGCAATATTTTATTTTCAGCTTCTGGCAACAAATGGCCACAAATCGATCAAAGGTGAATGTAACCGTGAGCCAGACGGAAAAAATCAGTGGCTGCACGTCTCAGGGTACCAATAACAGTGCACAGAGGGCTCAGTTCCAGTAACGATCCTGGGAAATAATAATAACTGACTCTCCACAGTATGACTGTAGTGATAATGACCAGTAGATCCGCTGCTGCCATGACCACCAGGTAGCGAGTGGTACAGGTGGAGAGTTCGTACTTTCCCCGGGACAGGATCAAAATCGCCAGTAAATTAGTGTAAGAGAGAAAAGGGGAAAGAGACTTGAAATTACTGATTAAACATTCTTCGTGTCAGTCCCAGCCAGTAAGGGTAGAGTTTTAGCACCAGAAACAGGTGGGCTGGGAGTGTGTTTTTCAGAGTCTGGCAGGGAACGTGCAGACAACCACTCCCAGGAGGAGGGTTGGAAATTCAAATACTTTAATGAAGCTGGAAGCCTCTGTTTTTCAGGTTTAACTCTGGCTGCCGGTTCTCCCCATTATACCCCACGCCACATATAAAGGCACCCTGGATTGGCAATCAGAACCATCTCCCACTCTGGGTTTAGATCCCTCCAACCTGGAATCACACCACCTTTCCATGTATCGAACCCCACCATACTCTGGGATTGGGTCATACCCCACAGATTGGGTCTCACCACACCTGGGAGTACCCTCCCTGGATGGGTCCCCCCTCTGGGCTCCGACCCTCTCTCCCAAGAACAGACCACCCTTCCAGGATCGGAAGCCCGAGGAATTAGGTACCCACATCATATCTGACACTCCCTGCGCCGTCCCCGCCTCCCCCAATCCCATCCCCCCCACATTCCAGGATAAGGGAGATGCTAGTATTGGACACACTCTCCCTCCCTGGCCTGGGACCGCCTCAAGCACGTGAGAGACCTCCCCGAGTGTTATGATATCGCTTTAACTGCTAGAGTATTAGTTAACATACTTTTGAATCAGTGATTAATTTGGTATACATTAAAGCAAAGGATGCAAGCCAACATGTGACACCGCTTTTGGAGGAGTGTTAGTAAACAGTCAGGTTTCCTGCAATTCTGTTATTTTATAATAAAGAACTTTCATTCATCTCAGAATATTTGATATGTTTGTGTTGAGGAAACAATAGCACATTATGGTGACAGCGGAACACAATGCAGTAGCAGTGATGCAGAGGGACTCAGCGTGCTAACAACAGTATTCAACATGGGACAGAGATCTCAAGCATGACATCGAGGATGGTGGTTTCCTCCGTGGAAACACATAAAGCCTGGGTCAACACTGCCGATGACTGGAGGAAGGGGCAGTTCTGCGGCATAGGGTCTGATTCAAAGACTACCCTTCAAATTAGTACTCCAAGAGAATGTGAGCAAATGAAGGGGTGAGTTTATTTGAAGTGTAGCCCACTTTGAATACTGCCACTAGCAGGCTCCTTCCCTCTGTTCCAGGTAATTTCCACGAGTCCCAACTCTTTTCTGCGCGTATGGAGCTACGCTTTTTCGAGCTTCATGTCACAAAACTTGACAAAGTAAAGATTGCGATTAGCAACGAAGGTCATTGGACTGTCAGAAGAAAACTGGAAAGAACCAAAAAAACTTTGGAAAATATTAGAAGGCCAACTCAATGTGAAGGTTAACGTTCGGATCTATCGACTTGAGCTCATGGTTTTTAAACTACAGCCCAATGAATTGTTGACCAGTTGATCATCAGGCGTATGGAAAAAGGTTAAAACTGTGTTTTTTCAGATGCAGAACTTTCTGAAAGGATAATTGGGCTGGTAATCGTAGCAACTCCAATAGAAGCATTTCAAAAAATCTGCTTTATAAGCCAAATGGATTCAGAATAAACAGTCACCTCGAGGATGGCAGAAAGCATGAAATCATAGCTGCGAGCCAGTAACATATACAGGCGTTTGGAGAAGCAACATCCATAGGTCAGGTAGCCAAGTCCTGGACAGGGGAAAGGGTGCAGAAAGTACAGTCTCATGCATCAGCAGAAGTACAGTGGTTCAGAGGGACCTTGGTCTACTTCTCCATCGATCACTGGAGGCAGCAGCACAGGTAGATAAGGTGGTTAGGAAGGCATGTGCTTTTATCATGCTGAGGCATAGAATATAAGAGAAGGGAGTTTATGATGGAGCTGTATAAAACGCTAGTTAGGCCACAGCTGGAGTACTGTGTACAGTTCTGGGCACCACACTATAAGAAGGATGTGATTACAGTGGAGAGGGTGCAGGGGAGATGCACCAGGATGTTGCCTGGGCTGAAGCATTTTAGCTATGAAGAGAGATTGGATAGGCTATGGCTGTTTACCTTAGAGCAGAGAAGGCTGAGGTGGGATCTCATTGAGGTGTACAAGATTATAAGGGGCATTGATAGGTTAGATATGAAGAAACGTTTTTCCCTTAGCGGAATAACCAGTGGCCTCGATTTAAGGTAAGGAGCACGAGGTTTAAAGGGAATATGAGGAACGATATCACCCAGAGGGTGGTTGGAATCTGGAACACACTGCCTGAAGGGCTGGTAGAGGCCAGAACCCTCACAATATTGAAGAAATATTTAGATGAACATTTGGAAAACCATAGCATACAAGGCTATGGGTCAAGTGCTGGAAAATGGGATTAGAACAGATAGGCTTGAAGACAGGCATGGAAACGGTGGGCCGAAGGGCCTGTTTCTGTGCTGCATTACTCTATGGCTCTATAACGATGACTAACTGATTTAAACCTGAAAACATCATAGTTGCTTCTGACACATTGAGCGGAAGACCCAACCCCAAGAATCTGGAAAAAATTCCGCTAGATGTGGAAATAGACAAAATAGATGTGGAGCTTGAAGATGTGTACAATGTCAACCTCATGCGATTTTGGACAGATTCAAATGGGAAGAGCTGCAAGAGGAGACTTCCAAAGATCCTCTCTTAAGGCATTAGGGCAGCTCATCGTAATTGCTTGGCCTGATACAATACAGGAGGTTACCATTGACGTAACAACCTTTTGGACATATCATGATGAATTAGGGATATCCAGTGGCGTTAACATGCTTCATCAAGATATGCTTTGACAATCACAACGAGGTCACATGGGCATTGAAAAGTCAAGACGATTCGCATATGAGACAGTTTATTGGCCAAGAATCTACAGAGACGTAGAGTGAGCAGTGAGGATGTGTGACTCATGCTTAGAGCATCTACTGAGCCAACAGACAGAGAGAGACTCTTCATGCTCTAGGTATTTCGTCACATCCATGGTCATGAATAGCCACTGACCTGTTTCCTGTTATAGGTGACAATTTCTATTGAATACAGACTACTTCTCCAAATTTCCCATCATTCCCCAATTGCAGTACACATCAAGTAAACACAATGAGGGCCATTTTTAGCCTGTCTGGTTACCCAGAGGAGATAGTCTCTGATAACGCTCCAAAGTACACCAGTCAACCATTTCAAGACATTTGCGCAAAGTGGGCTGTTATTTATGTTGCATAATCCCCACATTGCCCAAGGTCAAAGGGTCTGGCAGAGAGGTTGGTGCAGAGAGTAACATCATCATTATGAAACGTAGAGAAACTAATCAGGATATCGAGATAGTCATGTTGCACCTACGAGCAACACCATTAGACACAGGATTCCCATCCCTAGCAGAGATCATGTTCAGAAGGCAAGTAAGGAAAACTCTTCTGAGTCATCACTTGAACATATCGTTGTTGAGCCAAGATACCTTATTGACCAGAAATGAAAGAAAGAAAGTCACACATGATAAGCACGCAGGCGTGGAAATAGTTCCTCTGCAGACTGGATAAAAGGACGGAGCGATCTCCCCACAAGCAAAGACATGGTTCCCTGTGGATGTATCCAAGATCTGTAATGCAACTCAGTAGTACGAGGTAACCACACCATATCGAGCGACGTTGAGAAGGAACAGATGTCAGCTGAGAGAGTTATCCAACAACATCATGCCTGACTCTCCAGTAGCGTCAAGAACACGTTCACATTCAAGTACCAATCACATTCAAGTCCTAAGAATGAAATCCAGAAAAATTACACCTACAACTCTCAAGGACAAGATAATTACCAGTCCAAATCTACGAGTCAAGAGAGAAGAATTAACAATTGCAAATCTTCGCAAAGTGTCACAGTTACAAGATCAGGTCGAGTCAGCAAACTACCTGCACATTTCAGAGATACTTGACTGAGGACCTTGAGAGTCAGTAGACGTGTAAATATCGTTCACAATTATCTTATTGCATTAAGTACATAATGAAAGAAATTCATTTAAGGAAAGGGGATGTTGTGATGTTGCTTTCACTGTTCGAGTACTAGTTAACATACTGTTGAATATGACAATAGTTTGGCATACATCATCACAGGAGATGATGCAAACCGACATGTTGCATAGCTGTTGGAGCAGTGTTAGTAACAGTCAGCACATGTACCTTAGAGATCGTCGGTAATTCTGTTATTTTGTTATAAATAACCCTTCATTCAGTATTCCAAACATTCTCAGAGTTCTTGGTAGGTCTATTTTGAGATCTCAATAACACATCACTAGAAACTGACAATATCCGCGCCTCCTAACTTGTACCACGCTCCAGGATAGGCGAACCCTCCCTGAGGTTGAGGATCGACAGTGCCCTGCCTTTTCATTCCCCAGACTCTGACAGCGCTCCAAGATATATGACACCTCCCTGGGATTGTGGATCAACAGCCCAGCAATCGGAGATATCATCGCTCTCTCCACTTTTGGAGTTAGGGATTCGACGGCCCCGCCAACCACCTCCCCACCCAGACTCCCCCCCCCCCCCACCACGCGATGTCAGGCAGCTGCCAACCCAACCCTTATCACGGAGTAAGAATTTGGACTCCTCTGGTCCTGATACCTTTTCCAGAGTCCTCCCTACCCGATTGGAAACCAAGACTGTCAATCAGGCTAACGTCAGGGTGGTTAATCTGTCAAGGGTAAAAGAGGCAGTCTGTGGAATGACTCACCCCTGCTAATATTCAGGCCTAGTTAATGGAATAAAAAAAAATACTAAAACTGTTGTAAATATCAGAAAAGTTTCAAAGTTACAAGATCAGATCGTGTGAGCAAACTACCAGTACATAGAAAATAGGAGAATGTTGAAAACACACAGGAGCACAGGCAGCATCTATGGAGAGAGAAACAGAGTTAACGTTTCAGGCTGATAGCTCTTTATCAGAACCGGGCGATTATCAGATGTTAGCAGTTTTAAAGCAATGAAAGAGCCAGTGAAAAGTGGGATACAGAGTGAGAAAAGAAGACGAGGGAAGCTCTGTGATTTGTTGGTGGGTAGGAGGGCTTCAATGACAAAACGGATGATGGTGCAAGGCGAATGGGACAATTAAAGAAGCAGGATGCGTCCACAGGAGGTGTAAATGGTTACAGAAGAATATCAGAGGGGGAGGGGAGCATGGAAAATCTGACAAAAAGGAGAAATCTCCCATGGCCTGGGAAAGCTATGGAGAATGGACGTTACACTCCAGGCATGTGAACAATCCTGCTGGCGAGGTATTAATAGGGGATTCACACATCGGAAACAGCCTACATTCCCTGCATTACCAGTGAATCTAGTGCAGCCATCCTCCATGACCAGCACAAGCAGCCTAAGAAAGTGGGAGCATTGGTTATAATGTGAAGGTTTTAATCACAATGTTAAGTCCCAAAGACAATAAATGCATAATTCAGATGCTCAGCTCAGTTCTTCTTTGAGCGTCAGGGAAAGAGTATAGGAGGTCAAAGTTAGAGAAGTCAGAGTGGGAGAATTAAAGTGACTAGCGGCTGGAAGCTCAGCGTCACACTTTGAGACTGAACAGAGGAGTTCAGCAAAGCAATCACCGAAGCTGCTTTTTTTCTATGCTCACAGTTCACTGGGAACTTCATCGTGAGCAGTGAATACAGTTAGTAAATTCAAAGAAGTACCAGTAAATCGCTGTTTTACCTGGAAGGAGTGTTTGGGGCCTTGGACAATGGGAAGGAGGGCGGTAAAGGGCACTGTTACATTTCCTGCGCTTGCATGGGACGGTGCTCTGGGAAGGGGAGGACATGTTGGGATGAATGAGGAGAGCACAAGGGTTTCAGAATGGTCGGGGGGAGGGGAGGGGAGCAGAATATATGTTTGGTTTCGAACGTAGCTGGATGTGGTGGAAATGTTGGAGCATGATGCATTGAAGCTGGAGGCTAGTGTGCTGCAATTTGAGGACAAGGGGAGCCTTATCGTGGTTCTGGCAGAGGGGCCAAGGCAGTAACGCTGTAAATGGGATGTATACGGTCGAGGATCCTATTAATCACAGTGAAGGAAATCCTCAATTGAGGTATAATCAACATTTCAGAAGCACTGGTGTGTACGGTAGCATCACTGGAACGATGGAACGGAGGTGAAGAAACTGGGAGAACGGAGCAGAGTCTTTCCAGGAGGTGGAGTGTGACACAGGTAATGTAGTGGTAATGACACTGAGCTGGTAGCCCTGGCTACTACCCTAGGGACACGTGTTCCAATCCCACAATGATATTTGGTGGAATTCAAATTCAGTTAATTAATGCCTTCAATTAATTTATAAAATTTTGGAATTGAAAGCGAGTCTCAGCAACAGTACCATGAAACTATCATTAATTGATGTACAAATTTCCTTTAGGGAAGGAAATCTGTCGTCCTTACCTGGTCTGGCCTACATGTGTCTCCGGACCCATGGCAATGTGGTTGACTCTTAACTGCCCTCTCAAATGGACAAGGAAACTATTCAGTTGTCAAGGGGAATTAGGAATTGGCAACAAATTCTGGTCTTGTCAGTGATGCCCACAACACATGAAAGAGTTAAAACATATATATATATAATCAAGGTAGCTGTGGGAGTCTGTGGAATTGTGGTAGACATTGGTGGGCAGCAAATCCCCTGAACTGAAGGTAGAGAAGTCATGGAAGCGAAGGGAAGTGTCAGAAATGGAGCATCTGATTATGAGGAAAGGATGCAAATTATAAGCAAAGATGATAATAGTCTCTAGTTCAATGCAAAGAAAGGAAATGACACCAGCAACGTCACCAAAGAAAATTAAGAAAAAAATGTGAAGGTGAGGATCCGAGTAGGATTGGAACAAAAGATGGTTCAGTATGTTATGCAAAGGCAGCAGAGCTTGGATCAATACAGCTCCTCGACTGACACCGTCTGAGTGTGAAATATCACAGTGTTTATGGTTGAGGTCCACAACCACTTTACAAGATGGTCTCTGAACCTGGGTCAGGATCAGGATCCTGCGAGGGTTTTCAATCTCAGACCAGAGCTGCTGAGGATTTCCATCGTAAATGGTAAGTGCAAGAAACTAAATGGATCGATTCCAAATGGGGCCTTCAGGATGTACCAGCAGGAGATGATGGAGGGAAGTTGTCTGGGAAACAGCCTCAGCCTGTATATCAGGCAAGATCCCATCTGCTGTGAGTTTAAGGAAAGCTCGGGTTTGCTGGACTTTGGAACAGACAGGGGCAGAGAGACATGGACAGAAATGGAAATGAACGTCTGGCGCACAGTTCCGATTTCAGAAGGAAGGAAATCGTATGTATCATGGGACAGTTGAGCACAATGAACCAGTGGATGAGAATTCAGAGCCTGAAGAAGGGAGAGAGATCTCTGAGGGGAGGAACTAAACTGTCAAATAATAGTGAATAAGTTCAACAACAAACTTCAAGACAGTCAAATTAGAAAGTGGGGGATTTGTGATCAATTTTTTAAAGAGATGGTAAACCCTTTGGTTTGGATGGATTGCATCAACATATAATAAAAAGATAGGAAGGAGATAGCAGAGGCAATATTATCTGTTCATTAATAATCATCAGAATAGGGAATAGTGCCAGAGGACTGATGGACAGCTAATATGATTCTTGTATTTAAAACTTTGCAGGCGCTAATGCCATCTTTAAAGGGCTTCAAGCCCAACATTGCAATGTAAAATTTAAAGGAACATTGTTATTAAAAAAATCAAATAACTTGATCCTGACCCTCTCCTACCCGCCCCCACCCCCAGGCCCACAATAAGAATAGAATTACGTACTTTCCCTCTCACCTCCCGCCCCGCCCCCCTCCCCCACCCAAACAAAGAAAATAGCTGGTGCACCTGACCTTCTCCCCCAGCAAAGTTCATAAATCTTAAACTTTACACCTTCCCAACATCCCCTGGACCAATGAAATTTCTCTGACGCCGTTCCCACAGCTCCTGCACTGAGGATCTTACCTGATCCCACCTCTCCACCAGTATCCTGCCTCAGATCTCCACTGATAGATCTGAAAGCGCAGGAGTGCCGACCACAGGCTTCAATATCAGAATGAGATGGACGGCGGGAATATGCATTTTAAATATGCAGTTTTACCTCCCATCGACGAGCGGCGGGAGCGGGGGTGGGGGGTGGGTGGGGGGGTGGAGGAGTGTGGAGGCCTGTCACGAGGTCTCGACACCACCGGCAATATCGGGCCAGGCCTTCCCAGCGTCGAGGCCTGTGGCGGACCTCCCCCAGAGGCATTTTCCACCCCCTCTTCCCAGCCCCCCAGCCACGACCCCCGATGTCAGAGGGAGGCTGTTAAATCCAGCCCTATATTAAAGAGCAGTCAGCACATATTCCGAAAGGACGTTGATGCTCGTTCAATCCTATTGAATGTTTTGAATAATATCAGAGAGAGAAGCTAAGACTAACACAGTACACGTATTATACATTGATTTTCTAAAAGCCTGCATAAGGCACCACACAGCAGAATCATGACTAATCTCCGAGCAAGTGAACTTGGCGGACAAGCAGCAGAATGGACAGAAGCTGGCTATGGGAACAGTAAACAGGGTATAGGGTCTAAAGTTATTTCTTCAGATTGGTGGAAGGTGGGAACTGGTGTTCCACAAGGATCAGAGCTGGGAACACTGTTGTCCACCATTTACATAAACAATATGGAATCGTGAAGCAGAAGTACAATTTTGAAATGTGCACACAAATTTTAATCAAGAGTACAGTTAATATAGAGGAAGAATGCAGCAAAATATCTGAAGGTATTATTAAAATTAAGAATTAATTAATTGTCATACCACTTCATGTATTGTGTACAGCTCTAGTCTCCATATAACAAAAAGTCTATTGATGCACTGGCGAAGGTGAAAATACTTTAACCAGGATGATAATAGAACTGAGAGAAGTGTACTATTGATTTCATTAATAGTTACTAATGTTATTATTTTCTGTCCGCAGTCTGATCTCTGTATTATGAAAGCCTGATATGTATGTTCCTCAGTTGTAGGTGTCCCTCCTAACAGTGACACACCTCACTGAGCTGAGGGCAGTTACATGTGTAAAGCCCCTGAATCATAGATCAGAACTGATCTGACAAACGTTATCAGTTACAGAAGTGGATGATTCAATAATCACAGCTCAATATTCATCCTGTATCAAAGACAGATCATAAAATTCAAACACTCTTAACCCACAGCAGGAAGGCGTTTATGAAAACTAAAACAAATAAAATGTTAACAGTAACTATACTCAGAGTAAGAATAAATCTGTTTACAGGGGTTGTAGACACGAGCAGTGTTGTCCGACTTTTAAACCCTCAGTAAATAGTTAACATCTGTTTCTCTTGGAGCTGTTCATTAAGAAAAAGAGGAATGCATGGTCATTGGGATCAGGTACTCCAATCCAGTTAGTGCCCCTCACTCAGTATGATTCTACAGTGACAGATACTCTCAGTAATGCAAGGTCAGTGGATTCATGTATTCCAATCCCGTTAGTGACCCACACTCAGTATATTTCTACAGTGACAGGTACACCCAGTAATACATGGCCACTGAGGTCAGGTGTTCCACTCCAGTTGGTGACCCACACTCAGTATATTTCTACAGTGACAGGTACACCCAGTAATACATGGCCACTGAGGTCAGGTGTTCCACTCCAGTTAGTGACCCACACTCAGTATGTTTTTACACTAACACATTCTCCCACTTATACCTTCCTTCAGGGATTTGCTTTCACTGAGATCGAATGCAACATTAAATATATCATTTATTGAGCCTGAGTTTCAACCAGGTTTTTATTTTTCAGTTGAGACAATGGGATTAAACTGCAGGGAAAATTCATGATATTTGAGTTAATAAAATGATATTTCTGACTGCGCGGTTGTATGTGAGTGACTGTGCGATCATCATGTAACATGATCTGTCACAGAGGAAAACAGAGACCAGCTAATGCATTGGATTATACAGCTTCCATGGTTATAGTCACTTACAAGGAACTCCAATGACGGGAAGGGTCTGGTAATATTTTTTTTCAATACTGTAAAATGTTCCTTGCACTTTCTGTGTGAAGTGATCTGACCGTTCGTTCTGCAGGTAATCTCTCTGTATTAGACTCTGAGGTGATACATTCCCAGAGCCTGCAATTTATACCGTGTAGGAACTCCACTGGGAGACTGAGGTTGTTAAATTGATCTTTTTCTTTTAATTTGAACAAAAAGATTACGACATCGAGTTCAGTCCAAGTTGTGATAGGATGTATTTATTTCCAGAATTGATTTGGAAAACTCCAAAGACTGGAGTATTCTGTTCACATTAATTAACTAATAAAAATTAGAAGCTGTATTTTCCCAGCAATGAGGTTGTTGTTTCAAAATCCATCGATCCCGTCTCCAAATCTCATGTTGTTCCAGTGATGTCCTTCACTTGGTTCTGACCATTCAGTAATTAAACTGCAAATGTGAGAGTGTCTCTCTCAGGGATGATCTCCTGCATTCTGAGATGTGGCTGTCCTCATTTACACGGTCCAATTGTACTTTGGCAAATAAGGTCATTTCAGGGAATAGAGGCTCAAAAAACAAAAATTACATTTCCTTTGTCTGAATGCACGAAACATTTGTAATCAGATAAATGAACTGGTGGCTCCAATAGAGGTAAGTGATCTGGATCTAATTTCCATTGCTGAAACACGGTTGCAGCAGCTTATTCGGGAGCAGAGAGTGCGAGCGAGTGAGCAGCTGGGAAGGTCAGTTTCAGCTTAAACTTGATTTCCTTTTGTTTTTGGTGGACCAAGGGGCTGCTGGGTAAGTGAAACCCTATATATTTGGGCCGTTTCTGAACCCGAGAGACTACATGGGTACCCGCCCTCCTCCTCTAACCAAAAAAAAAAAGGACTCGGTGGTGTGTTATAAGGTAAGGCTTTTTCTACTTTGTTTTTTATCGTGTGATTGGTCAAACCTTTTCGTTCCTTTTTCATTTATCTAAGTTTCATACTAAGTTAAGCTTTAGATTAAAAATGGCAGCAGATCTCACACCCGTGTTATGCTCCTCTTGCTCAATGTGGGAGTTCAGGGACACGGCTGATGTCCCTGACTCCTTCACGTGCAGCAAGTGTTTTCAGCTGCAGCTCTTGTTAGACCGCATGACGGCTCTGGAGCTGCGGATGGACTCACTTTGGAGCATCCGCGATGCTGAGGAGGTCGTGGATAGCACGTTTAGCGAATTGGTCACACCGCAGATTAGGATTGCTGAGGGAGAAAAGGAATGGATGATCAAAAGGCAGAGAAAGAGCAGGAAGGCAGCGCAAGTGTCCCCTGCGGTCATCTCCCTCCACAACAGGTATACAGTTTTGGATACTGTTGTGGGAGATGGCTCACCAGGGGAAGGCAGCAGTAGCTAGGTTCATGGCACCATGGCTGGCTCTGCTGTCAGAAGGGCGGGAAAAAGAGTGGAAGGGCTATTGTCATATGGGATTCGATTGTAAGGGGAGTAGATAGGCGGTTCTGTGGTCGAAAACGAGACTCCCGAATGGTATGTTGCCTGCCAGGTGCACGGGTCAGGGATGTCTCAGATCGGCTGCAGAACATTCTGAAGGGGAAGGGTGAACAGCCAGTTGTCTTTGTGCACATAGGCACCAATGATATAGGTAAAAACGGGATGAGGACCTACAAGCACAATTTAGGGAGTTAGGAGCCAAGTTAAAAAGTAGGACCTCAGAGGTAGCAATCTCAGGATTGCTACCAGTACCACGTGATAGTCAGAGTAGAAATGAAAGAATAGTCAGGATGAATGCGTGGCTTGAGAGATGGTGCAGGAGGGAGGGGTTCAGATTTTTGGGACATTGGGACCGGTTCTGGGGGAGGTGGGACTATTACAAATTGGACGGTCGACACCTGGGCCGGACTGGAACCAATGTCCTTGGCGGTGCTTTTGCTAACGCTGTTGGGGAGGGTTTAAACTAATGTGGCAGGGGGATGGGAACCAAATGAGGAGGTCAGTGGACAGTAAGGAGGTAGTAACTAAAGCCTGGAAGGTACTAGATAATGAAGTCAGCGTGACTAAGGGAGAGAGTAGGCAGGGAGCAGATGATGAAAGCAAAGGGACTGGTGGTCTGAGGTGCATTTGTTTTAATGCAAGAAGTGTAGTAGGTAAGGCAGATGAACTTAGGGCTTGGATTAGTACCTGGGAATATGATGTTATTGCTATTACTGAGACTTGGTTAAGGGAAGGGCTTGATTGGCAACAAAATATCCCAGGATATCGATGCTTCAGGCGGGATAGAGAGGGAGGTAAAAGTGGTGGAGGAGTTGCATTACTGGTCAAAGAGTATATCACAGCTGTGCTGAAGGAGGGCACTATGGAGGACTCGAGCAGTGAGGCAACATGGGCAGAACTCAGAAATAGGAAGGGTGCAGTAACAATGTTGGGGCTGTACTACATGCCTCGCAACAGCGAGCGTGAGATAGAGGTACAAATATGTAAATAGATTATGGAAAGATGTAGGAGCAACAGGGTGGTGGTGATAGGAGATTTTAATTTTCCCAACATTGACTGGGTTTCACTTAGTGTTAGAGGTCAAGATGGAGCAGAATTTGTAAGGAGCATCCAGGAGGGTTTTCTAGAGCAGTATGTAAATAGTCCAACTCGGGGAGGGGCCATACTGGACCTGTTGTTGGGGAATGAGCCCGGCCCGGTGGTTGAAATTTCAGTAGGGGACTACTTTGGGAATAGTGATCACAATTCCGTAAATTTTAGAATACTCATGAACAAAGACGAGAGTGGTCCTAAAGGAAGAGTGCTAAATTGGGGGAAGGCCAACTATACCAAACATCGGCAGGAGTTGGGGAATGTAGAGTGGGAGCAGCTGTTCTAAGGTAATTCCACATTTGATATGTGGGTGTCTTTTAAAGAGAGGTTGATTAGCGTGCAGGAGAGACATGTTCCTGTGAAAATGAGGGATAGAAATGGCAAGATTAGGGAACCATGGATGACAGGTGAAATTGTGAAACTAGCTAAGAGGAAAAAGGAAGCATACATAAGGTCTAGGCGGCTGAAGAAAGACGAAGCTTTGAAAGAATATTGGGAATGTAGGACCAATCTGAAACGAAGAATTAAGAGGACTAAAAGGGGTCATGAAATATCTTTAGCAAACAGGGTTAAGGAAAATCCCAAAGTCTTTCATTCATATATAAGGAGCAAGAGGGTAACTAGAGAAAGGATTGGCCCACTCAAAGACAAAGGAGGAAAGTTATGCGTGGAGTAAGAGAAAATGGGTGAGATTCTAAACGAGTACTTTGCATCTGTATTCACCGAGGAGAGGGACATGATGAGGTTAGGGTCAGATGTTTGATTACTCTAGGTCAAGTCGGCATCAGGAGGGAGAATGTGTTGGGTATTCTAAAAGGCATTAAGGTGGACAAGTCCCCAGGTCCGGATGGGATCTATCCCAGGTTACTGAGGGAAGCGAGAGAGTAAATAGCTGGGGCCTTAACAGATATCTTTGCAGCATCCTTAAACATGGGTGAGGTCCCGGAGGACTGGAGAATTGCTAATGTTGTCCCCTTTTTAAGAAGGGTAGCAGGGATAATCCAGGTAATTATAGACCGGTGAGCCTGACGTCAGTGGTAGGGAAGGTGCTGGAGAAGATACTGAGGGATAGAATCTATTCCCGTTTGGAAGAAAATGGGCTTATCAGTGATAGGCAACATGGTTTTGTGCAGAGAAGGTCATGTCTTACCAATCTAATAGAATTCTTTGAGGAAGTGACAAAGTTGATTAATGAGGGAAGGGCTGTAGATGTCATATACATGGACTTCAGTAAGGCGTTTGATAAGGTTCCCCATGGTAGGCTGGTGGAGAAAGTGAAGTCGCATGGAGTCCAGGGTGTACGAGCTGGATGGATAAAGAACTGACTGAGCAACAGGAGACAGAGAGTAGCAGTGGAAGGGAGTTTCTCAAAATGGAGACGTGTGACCAGTGGTGTTCCACACGGATCCGTGCTGGGACCACTGTTGTTTGTGATATACATAAATGATTTGGAGGAAAGTATAGGTGGTCTGATTGGCAAGTTTGCAGACGACACTAAGATTGGTGGAGTAGCAGATAGTGAAGGGGACTGTCAGAGAATATGGAGGGATTGGAGAGTTGGGCAGAGAAATGGCAGTTGGAGTTCAATCAGGGCAAATGCGAGGTGATAGATTTTGTAAGATCCAATTCAAGAGTGAACGATACAGTAAATGGAAAAGTCCTGGGGAAAATTGATGTGCAGAGAGATTTGGGTGTTCAGGCCCATTGTTCCCTGAAGGTGGCAACGCAGATCAATAGAGTTGTCAAGAAGGCATACGGCATGCTTTCCTTCATCGGAAGGGGTATTGAGTACAAGAGTTGGCAGGTCATGTTACAGTTGTATAGGACTTTGGTTCGGCCACAATTGGAATACTGCGTGCAGTTCTGGTCGCCACATCACCAAAAGGATGTGAATGCTTTGGAGAGGGTACAGAAGAGGTTCACCAGGTTGTTGCCTGGTATGGAGGGCGTTAGCTATGAAGAGAGGTTGAGTAGATTAGGATTATTTCCATTAGAAAGGAGAAGGTTGAGGGGGCACCTGATTGAGGTGTACAAAATCATGAGAGGTATAGACAGGGTGGATAGCAAGAAGCTTTTTCCCAGAGTGGGGGATACAAATACTAGGGGTCACGAGTTCAAAGTGAGAGCAGAAAAGTTTAGGGGGGATATGCGTGGAAATTTCTTTACGCAGAGAGTGGTGGGCGGCTGGAACGCGTTGCCAGTGGAGGTGGCAGATGCAAACACGATAGCGTCTTTTAAGATGTATCTAGACAGATACATGAATGGGCAGGAAGCAAAGAGATACAGACTCTTAGAAAATAGGCAACATGTTTAGATAGAGGATCTGGATCGGCGCAGGCTTGGAGGGCCAAAGGGCCTGTTCCTGTGCTGTAATTGTCTTTGTTCTTTGTTCTTTGTTGCAAGGAGATTGAGGTTGGGAAATAAATATTCCAGGCTACATAATATTTCGGAGAGACAGACAGATTGACAGAGGAGGGGGGTAGCCCTGATAGTAAAGGATGCCATAAGGACATTAGTAAAAAGTGATCTGGCCTCAAAACATGAAGTAGAATCAGTTTAGGTGCAAATTAGGAATAGCAGGAGTCAGAAAATACTGGTGGGAGTCGTTTGCAGTCCACAAATCAGAGATCTGAGGTGTGACGCTGGTGGGCAGTAGGGAGGTGTGTAATTTTCAGGGCGGGAGGAGGAGTGGGAAGAAACATTTTCTGTTGGCTGAGGGGATGGTGGGAAGGGGTTGAATTGTAAATGTAACGCGATTCGTGGCGGGGGAGTTCGGGGTGGGAATAAAGATCATTTTGGTTGGATAGGCCCAAATATAAACACTGCAGGGGTGGCAGCGGGAGGAGGTGGTAGAGGGGATTCCAGTTTTTAGTTCGTTTTTTTACAGACACTGCAGAATGATTGTCTCTTTAACAATTCTAGAACTACTGGAGGGCTTGAAGCCCTTTCAAAATGGCACCGGCATTTCATCATTGGGGGCGACATTTCCAACCCCTCCATTTAAATGAGCCACTGCATGAAATATCACGGTGGCGTTGCGGTGCACAGCTTGCCGGCACCACACTATCTATCAAGCTTGTCATCGAGAATGGAAGCGAGCTGATAAAATTAAGTCTTGTGTGAATGTGGTGAGGGAGTGAATGCTGAAGGTGGTGGATTTGATGCTGATCAAGCAGACTGATTTATCCTGGAAGGTGCAGAGCTTATTGAGTGTTGTTGGAGCTGCACTTCGCCAGACAACTGGCGAGAAATCCATCACACATCTGAGGTTTGTCTTGTAGATGGTGAACAGGCTTTGAGAAGTCAGGAGGTGAGTTACTCACTGCAGGATTCCCAGCCTCAGACCTGCTCTTGCAGCTATACTATTTATATAGCTGGTCCACTTAGGTTTCTGTTCAATGATGAGCCCCAGGATGTTGATAGCGGGGGGATTCGGCAATGAGTGTCAAGGGAAATGGTTAGATTACCTCTTGTTGGAGATCGTCATTGCCTAGCATTTGTGAGGCATGCATGTTACTTTCCACTTCTCAGCCTAAGGCTGAATGTTGTTCGAGTCTTGCTGCAGGTGGACATGGACTGCTTCAGTGCTAGGTGGCAGAACCTTCATTTAAATATTCAAATCAATTGAAATAAATTCAAATTAACTCAGCTTCACCCGACGCCTAGCGGTGGGGGCTGAGGTGCGGGAATGGGGGAGGGGGGCCGCACCGAGGCCTCGCCACTCAAAGTAAAATCCGCTGGGGCCTTCCCGGCATCAAAGCTCGTGGCGGGCCTCTCCGGGTGTATAAGCTGGGGATGTTGGCCGCCTCGAGGGCTTCTGTGTTGGAGATATGGTCCTGCCACCTGACGCCAAGGATTCTCCGGAGGCAGCGAAGATGTAATGAATTGGCTGACATACATTGTCCAGGCCTCGCCGATGTAGAGCAAGGTGCTGAGGACACAGGCTTGATATACTGGGACTTTTGTGTTCCATGTCAGTGCCCCATTTTCCCACATTCTCTTGGCCAGGCTGGACATAGCAGAGGAAACCATTCCCATGCGTTTATTGATTTCTGCATCGAGAGACAGGTTACTGGTGATAATTGAGCCCAGGTAGATGAACTCTTCAACCACTTCAGGAGCGTGGTCGCCGATATTGATGGATGGAGAATTTCTGACGTTCTGTCACATGATGTTCGATTTCTTGAGGCTGTTGGTTAGGCCTAATTCTTTGCAGGCAGCCGCAAACCTGTTGATGAGTCTCTGCAGACACTCTTAAGTGTGAAATGTTAGTGCAGCAACGTCAGCAAAGAGGAGGTCCCTGATGAGGACTTTCCGTACTTTGGTCTTCGCTCTTAGACAGGCAAGGTTGAACAACCTGCCCCTGATCTTGTGTGGAGGAAAACACCTTCTTCTGAAGACTTGAACACTTGTGAGAGCAGCAGAGAGAAGAAGATCCCAAACAGCGTAGGTGTGAGAACACAGCCCTGTTTTACACCACTCAGGATAGGAAAGGGATCTGATGAGGTGCCATTATGTTGAATTGTGCTTTTCATGCAATGAGGTGATGATACATAGTAGCTTTGGTGGACATCCGATCTTTGCTAGTAGTCTGAAGAGACCACGTCTGCTGACGAGGTCAAAGGCTTTGGTGAGATCAATGAAAGCAACGTAGAGGGCATCTGTTGCTCACAGCATTTCTCCTGTAGCTGGTGAAGGGAGGACAGCATGTCAATGGTGAATCTGATCGGCTCGGAAGCCACACTGTGCCTCAGGGTAGACACGCTCAACCAGCTTCTGGAGCCTGTTTAAAGCAAATGGAGTGAAGAATTTCCGCACTGTGCAGAGTAGGGAGAGTCCACTATAGTTGTTGCAGTCACCTTGGTCACCCTTGTTCTTATAGAGTGTGATGACATTGGCATCGTGCATGTCCTGTTGTACTGCTCCCTCGTCCCAGCACAGGCAAAGCAGTTCTTAAAGTGCTGAAAGTATAGCAGGCTTGGCACTCTTGATGATTTCAGCGGTAATGCCCTCCATCCCAGGGGCTTTTCCGCTGGCTAGAGAATCAATGGCATCACTGGGTTCCGATTTTGTTGGTTGTACGTCCAGCTCATCCATGATTGGCAGAGACTGGGTTGCATTGAGGGCGATCTCAATGACAACATTTTCCCTGGAGTACAGTTCTTGGCAGTGCTCCACTCAGCAGTCCATTTGCTTGCGTTGGTCAGTGATTGTATCCCCTGATTTAGATTTGAGCGGGGCGATCATTTTGATGGTTGGCCCAAAACCTCTCTTAGTGCCATCATACATTCCTCTGATGTTTCCAGTGTCAGAGGCCGGCTGAATATGACTGAACCGGTATTGCCAGTAGTCATTTGCGCTGTGCCTGGCTGTTCTTTGTGCAGCTTTAAGTGCTGCAGATGTTAACTCGTTGGGGGCTTTCTTGTAGTTCAGCAGTGCAATGCGCTGAGTGGCTATGACAGGTTCCAGCTCTTCAAAGTGAGCTTGAAACCAGTCTGCATTCTGCTTCACACAATTGCCATATGCGGTCATTGCTGAATCATAGATGGCGTCTCTGATGTGGGCCCATTTGGTCTCTGCATCCCCTGTGGGAGTGTTTTGAAGGGCTTTTTCAAGTGAATTTAGGAACTTACGTAACAGCTGTGGATGAGAAATTCTGCTCGTGTTGATGCGTGGGTGGCCCTTCTGCTTGAAGTGATGCAGCTTCTTTGGTTTGAGTCTCACCTTGTTGCACACCAGGGAGTGGTCAGTGTCACAGTCTGCACTGTGGAAGCTGCGTGTGGGTTAGACTGTGCAGATCTCGGCATTGCGACCTACGAGATGTGGTCTTCGTCAGTGATATGTATGTCGATGGAAGTCAATCCTCACTTTTGCATGGATATTGCAGTCTCTCCATCGGATATGGTACGGCCGCTCTGTGTCCCTGCCAATTCTAATGCCTGTTCCTCGACTGCTCTGAGAGGCCAAAGATCTGGGGTTCCTCCACCAGTTCAGGCTGTCTCCCTTGTGTTCTGAGCCCTCATGTCCTGCAAGAGAAAAGATACAGGTAGGCATAGTTTGCAGAGAGATCAACGTGACAATTCTACTAGGAGCAGACCCTCATCCCTGAGTGGACTATCATATATAGCTCATGCTGCCAGTCGCCTTCAGTGAGTTAATGGAGCCAGGCTGTGAAACTGGATGGCCAGTGGCCATGCATCTGTCAGGATGAGGTAAAGCTGGTGTCTTCTGTCATTACCATTATCGTGCGACTCTCCCCATGTCGTAGTTCCTCCTGCATAGACACTTGCACTCACTAAAAAAAAAGAGTTTTGTAGCACTCACCTTGGCAGAATGCAGGATGTCATTGACCTTCTTGCAGCACTGTACACCCTGCCGGGAGAGACCCCACAGCTACTGACCTCCTCCGTGCTCTCCATCCAGGTTTGCTTGGTCAGGCAGTAGGACCTCTCCCACCATTAATGGGAAAGTGGATCTCCCGCTTTTCCCTTGCAGCCTGCACTGGAATCTCAAGGGCAGCATCGCTAAACGTGGGCATCTCTGTATCTTGGCATTGCCACCTTGTGATATCCGCTTCGGGGATCCTGTCATCCAGAGTCAATGCCAGATGGTTCACAGTTTTCAGCAGCAAGTGACTGCAAGGACGCGATGCAAGCAGAGCTGACAGGGCTGTAAATAGGAAATCAACACCTGTTCCGGAATCATCTCATGCTGTGTTTCCATACATCAAAGAATCAGCAACTTACTAAAAGAAATGTTCCCCCAATCTTGGTTCACTGGTACCCATACGGTGGAAAATTTTAATTAATTTTGTTCAGTTGAGGTTCCTTTTTGCCCCTTTGTCTACTTGAATGCCCTTCCCTCTGGTATGTCCCAGTGTGATTAACAGGGCCCCGATAATTTTATTCAGCTGGAGGCAGAATGCCGGCTTCTCTAAAGGGTATGTGTCAGAACATTGATTGAAAACTTTGAATTAGTAGTGATACAGAAGATGTTCACACTCTCCAGCGTCACATTAACCATTTCATGCAATGGTGCTCTCAGACCGACTGACCATGTCGCAGACCCAGTCTTCAGTCCATTATCATCATGCCTTCCACATATTGGTTACCTCATGAGTAACACGTCATATTTGCACTTTTAGAGGTATCCCAACGTCAGGCCACATGTGATATTAGACACAAGCCATTCCTGTGCGTCTGGGATATCTGATCAAAAGAACGGGGTTTCTGGGGGCCTTTCCTGTCCTTCGGTATGATAGTGGCCAGGCTACAAAATACATCTTCTCACTGTTCAGTGTAGGCAAAGACACAACCATCTCCAAGAGAAAGCTGTCCATTAACAATTTGCAACGACATTTTCCTGACTGTCATTGTGTTATGTATTGATGTTACATTAAGATATGTGTTGAATCGTGACCAGGTGGTTTATGTTACTAGTGGTGTACCGCAAGGATCTGTTTTGGGGCCACTGCTGTTTGTCATTTTTATAAATGACCTGGAAGAGGGTGTAGAAGGGTGGGTTAGTAAATTTGCAGATGACACTAAGGTCGGTGGAGTTGTGGATAGTGCCGAAGGATGTTGTAGGGTACAGAGAGACATAGATGGGCTGCAGAGCTGGGCTGAGAGATGGCAAATGGAGTTTAATGCGGAAAAGTGTGAGGTGATTCACTTTGGAAGGAGTAACAGGAATGCAGAGTACTGGGCTGATGGGAAGATTCTTGGTAGTGTAGATGAACAGAGAGATCTTGGTGTCCAGGTGCATAAATACCTGAAGGTTGCTAACCAGGTTAATAGGGCTGTTAAGAAGGCATATGGTGTGTTAGCTTTTATTAGTAGGGGGGTCGAGTTTCGGAGCCACGAGGTCATGCTGCAGCTGTACAAAACTCTGGTGAGACCGCACCTGGAGTATTGCGTGCAGTTCTGGTCACCGCATTATAGGAAGGATGTGGAAGCTATGGAAAGGGTGCAGAGGAGATTTACTAGGATGTTGCCTGGTATGGAGGGAAGGTCTTACGAGGAAAGGCTGAGGAACTTGAGGTTGTTTTCATTGGAGAGAAGGAGGAGGAGAGGTGACTTAATAGAGACATATAAGATAATCAGAGGGTTAGATAGGGTGGATAGTGAGCGTCTTTTTCCTCGGATGGTGATGGCAAACACGAGGGGACATAGCTTCAAGTTGAGGGGTGATTGATACAGGACAGATGTGAGAGGTAGTTTCTTTACTCAGAGAGTAGTAAGGGCGTGGAACGCCCTGCCTGCAGCAGTAGTAGATTCGCCAACTTTAAGGGCATTTAAGTGGACATTGGATAGACACATGGATGAAAATGGAATAGTGTAGGTCATATGGTTTCACAGGTCGGCGCAACATCGAGGGCCGAAGGGCCTGTACTGCGCTGTAATGTTCTAAAATGTTACTCCTGGATGCACTCCTGAACATCTTTGATTCAGATGCCATATATTCACCTCGGATCTTCTCGGCCCGACTCCATTGGTAATCAAGTGATGCTGAAAACAAAATAGCAAGAGGTGCTGCCTGGAAGACTGACTGAATGTCTGTATAACATTGTTGAAAATTTGGGAGAAACCAACATTAAATTGGCCATCCAGAGACAAGGGTAGAAAATACAATACATGTGTTATCATAGTGATCAGTGTATAACGCCTTTCAATAGAATGGGACAGGTGTTGAATTGATGTTAATATTATTTTATGTCTGCAGGTGAAGAATTGACTACGATTTCGTACGTTATGCTAATACTCCTGACTGATAATGGTATTTCTGGGAATTGAAACTGGGACCATTATACCCCTACAATGAAAGGCCCTCAGATGCAAATCTGTCGCGATACCTTGGAATGGGCAGACTGCCATAATACGTGATAACACTACAAAGTTGAACAAGAACAGGAGACGAGGAGAACAACTAGGATACAATTTTTCCAGTTCTGGAGATGTTGCAAGGTTGAATCAGATGGGTCAACAGGGAACTGTTGGCAACTGGAAGATAAGTGCTGTGCATTAAGAATCAAAGAAAAACGGGACTTAGTGTTGTTCTAAATTTATGCCGCATAATAACGGCACATATACATGTCAGCATACAGATGGGGGCTCAGGAAGTACTCCAAGCTGTGAAACAGCATTAATAAGACGAGAGGGTGAAGGAAAAGGTCAATCCCATATTAACAAGGGACAGGAAGGTCATGATGTGGTGGATGTGGACGAAGGATTTGGAGTACAGTTGGAATGTATTTGTGATAATATCAGAGTCAAAGCAGACATTGAGGTAGTATTGGAGAAAGAACAGTCAGTGAGCTTCCCTGGGAATATCAGAATTCCTCATCCGGGAGCACCGGGAGACTCCCACAGGTTAGATGGTATAGAACAAAGCTTGACCCAAACATTCGACTGGCCACGGATGTAGTAGTGACAGATAGGAAGTGAAAGGGGGACATGCTCCGTGATAATGGGGAAGGGATGGGTGGCTTGATAAAGTAAACCATGAAGCCAAGAAATAACACAACACCGAAAGGAAAGAACTGTTTGATGCATTTTGAAGAACGGTAATGCACATTATTAGTTATCAAGCTCAATTTAATAACTAAATGTAAACGTATTTTGTGTGAATTGTCATCAAAACCAATACAACAATTAGCTGTGACTTTAATCAGGAGCAATGAATAATTAATTGTTACCTTATGCCTTGTGCAGTAGTTATCATTTGCGTTTTAACAATTAACTGTAAATTTATGCCGTGTGTGTTAGTTATCACGTCTAATTAAGCAATTCATTGCAATGTCATTCCCATGTGTATTGGTTAATCCACCCGATTTAACATCAAACTGGATCTTTGCACCCATGCATTTGTTCCCAAGACCAATTTGACAAATAACACATTTTATTCACAAATATATTCGTTATGTGCAAATGAACAATTAATTAATAATAAATGTATTCCTTACGTAATGTTTATCACATCTCAATATATCCATTAACTGTAATTATATGTCGTGTATTATAATATCAGGTTTAAATAGCCAACTTCCCCCTGTGTATTGCTTAGTATGTCAAGCTTTATAATTTACTGCAAAACTCTTAACCCGTGTATTATTTATCATGCCCAATTGAACATTAAACTATAATCTTATTCCCCTGTGCATTGCTGATCCGGCACAATCCAACAAGTAATTGCACCTTTAAACTTGTGTATTCTTTCTCAGGGCCAATGAATAATAAATTGAAAAGTTATACCATGTGCATTAGCTATCAATTATAATTTAACAGTCAACTGTAAATTTCTTTCCAAGTGTATTAGTGATTATGTCCAATTTATCAATTAACTGCAACTTTACTCCACTATGTATTCTTCCTTTTGATCAGCGGTAGCGGTGACAGTGCGAGCCAGGGGGCAGCCGGGAAGGTAGGTTTCTCTAGAAAGTACTTACCTCGCGATTCGGCAGCTTCCTTTTGATCAGCGGACTACACTACACGTGTAGTGTCTCCCACCCATCCTCCTCCTCTAACCAAAAAAAGGACTCTTCTGTGGAGGGTTTGGTAAGGTAAGGTTTTCCTTTATTTGATTTTAATCTCTGTTGTCAATTTAGAGCAGAGTGGATGGAAGCTAGGGCAGTTGCATGCTCCTCTTGCAGGATGTGGGAGGTAAGTGTTACCACTTGTGCGACTTCACCTGTAAGAAGTGCAACCAACTCCAGCTCTTCACAGACCGCATTAGGGAACTGGAGCTGGAGCTGGATGAACTTTGGATCATGCGGGAGGCTGAGGGGGTGATAGAGAGCAGTTATACGGAAGTATTGACACCTAAGTCAGAGGATAAAGGTGACCGTCAGGGGAGGGAAAGGGAATAGGCACACAGTGCAGGGATCCCTGTGGCCATGCCCCTCAATAATAAGTATACCATTCTGGATACGGTTGGGGGGGCGACCTACCAGGGTAAAGCCAAAGTGGCCAGGTCTCTGGCACTGAGCCTGGCTCTGCGGCTCAGAAAGGAAGGGGGAGAATAGGAAAGTGATAGAGATAGGAGATTCAATGGTTCGAGGAACAGACAGGAGATTCTGTGGTCGCGAACGAGACTCCCGGATGGTATGTTGCCTCCCGGGTGCCAGGGTCAGGGATGTCACGAATCGAGTCTGCAGGCTTCTTGAGGGGGAGGGGGAGCAGCCAGAAGTCGTGGTACACATCGGTACCAATGACATAGCTGGGAAAAGGGATGAGGACCTGAAAAGCGAATAAAGGGAGTTAGGTTGGAAGCTAAAAGGCAGGACGAGCAGAATGGTAATCTCAGGATTGATAGCGGCGCCACGTGCTAGTGAGGCTAGAAACAGAGCGAGTGCAGCTGAACACGCGGCTACAGAGTTGGTGCAGTAGGGAGGGCTTCAGATATGTGGATCATTGGGATACATTCTGGGGAAGGTGGGACCTGTAGCAGAAGGACGGGTTGCATCTGAACTGGAGGGGCACCGATATCCTGGGCGGGAGGTTTGCTAGAGCTCTTCGGGAGGGTTTAAACGAGTTTGGCAGGGGGATGGGAACGGGAGCTACGGATCAGTGGATGGGGTAGCTGTTAAACAGGCAGATACAGAGTGCAGAGAGTCGGTGAGGAAGGTTAGACAGTTGACAGGGCAAAGTTGCAGCCAGTATGATGGGTTGAAGTGTGTTTATTTTAACGCAAGAAGTGTCAGGAATAAGGGTGATGAACTTAGAGCATGGATCAGTACTTGGAGCTACGATGTTGTGGCCATTACGGAGACTTGGATATCACAGGGGCAGGGATGGATGTTGGATGTTCCAGTGTTTAGATGTTTCAAAAGGAATAGGGAGGGAGGTAAAAGAGGTGGGGGAGTGGCATTGCTAATCAGGGATAGTATCACAGCTGCAGAAAGGGAGGTCGTCGAGGAGGGTTTGTCTACTGAGTCATTATGGGTGGAAGTCAGAAACAGAAAAGGAGCAGTCACTTTATTGGTAGTTTTCTATAGACCCCCCAATAGCAACAGAGACATGGAGGAACAGATTGGCAGGCAGATTTTTGAAAGGTGCAGAAGTAACAGGGTTGTTGTCATGGGTGATTTCAACTTCCCTAATATTGATTGGAACCTCCTTAGTGCAAATAGTTTGGATAGAGCAGATTTTGTCAGGTATATCCAGGAAGTTTTCCTGACTCAGTATGTAGATAGGCCGACTAGAGGGGACGCTATGTTGGATTTGGTGCTTGGCAACGAACCAGGCCAGGTGGCAGATCTCTCGGTGGGAGAGCACTTCGGTGATAGTGATCACAACTCCCTGACCTTTACTATAGTCATGGAGAGGGACAGGAGCAGACGGGCTGGGAAAATATTTAATTGGGGAGGGGGAATTACAATACTATTATGCAGGAACTGGGGAGCATAAATTGGAAACAGATGTTCTCAGGGAAATGCACGACAGAAATGTGGAGGTTGTTTCGGGAGCACTTGCTGCGGCTGCTGGATAGGTTTGTCCCGATGAGGCAAGGAAGCGATCATAGGGTGAATGAACCTTGGATGACAAGAGATGTGGAACAGCTAGTCAAGAGGAAGAAAGGAGCTTACTTAAGGTTGAGGAAGCAAGGATCAGACAGGGCTCTAGAGGGTTACAAGGTAGCCAGGAAGGAACTAGAGAATGGACTTAGGAGAGCGAGAAGCGGACATGAAAAAGTCTTGGCGGGTAGGTTTAAGGAAAATCCCAAGGCGTTCTACACTTATGTGAGGAACAAGAGGATGGCCAGAGTGAGGGTAGGGCCGATCAGGAATCGTGGAGGGAACTTGTGCCTGGAGTCGGAGGAGGTAAGGGAGGTCCGGAATGAATACTTTGCTTCAGTATTCACTTGTGAGAGGGACCTGGTCGTTTGTGAGGACAGCGTGAAACAGGCTGATATGCTCGAACAGGGATGATGTGGGGGGATGGGCTGGAAATTTTGAAATGCATCAGGACAGATAGGTCCCTGGGACCAGACGGTGTATACCCAAGTATATTAGGGGAAGAGAGGGAAGAGATTGCTGCGCCTTTGGCGATGATCTTTGCATCCTCACTGTCCACTGGAGTGGTACCAGATGATTGGAGGGTAGCAAATGTTATTCTCGTGTTCAAGAAAGGGAATAGGGATAACCCTGGGAATTATAGATCTGTTTTACGTCGGTAGTGGGCAAATTATTGGAGAGGATTCTGAGAGACAGGATTTATGATTATTTGGAAAAGCATAGTTTGATTAGAGACAGTCAGCATGGCTTTGTGAGGGGCAGGTCATGCCTCATAAGTCTTATTGAATTCTTTGAAGATGTGACAAAACACATTGATGAAGGAAGAGCAGTGGATGTGGTGTATATGGATTTTAGCAAGGCGTTTGATAAGGTTCCCCATGGTAGGCTCATTCAGACAGTAAGGAGGCATGGGATACAGTGTAAGTTGGCTGTCTGGATAAAGAATTGGCTGGCCCATAAAAAACATCGTGTGGTAGTAGATGGAAAGTATTCAGCCTGGAGCCCGGTGACCAGTGCTGTTCCGCAGGGATCTGTTCTGGGACCTCTGCTCTTTGTGATTTTTATAAATGACTTGGATGAGGAAGTGGAAGGCTGGGTTAGCAAGTTTGCCAATGACACGAAGGTTGCTGGAGTTGTGGGTATTGTGGAAGGCTATTGGAGGTTGCAACAGGACATTGACAGGATGCATAGCTGGGCTGAGAAGTGGCGGATGGAGTTCAACCTGGAAAAGTGTGAAGTGATTCATTTTGGATGGTCTAATTTGAATGCAGAATACAGGCTTAAAGACAGGATTCTTGGTAGTGTGGAGGAACAGAGGGATCTTGGGGTTCATGTCCAAAGATCGCTCAAAGCTGCCACCCAATTTGATAGGGTTGTTAAGAAGGCGTATGGTGTGTTGGCTTTCATTAACTGGGGGATTGGGTTTAAGAGCCGCGAGGTTATGCTGCAGCTCTATAAAGCCCTGGTTAGACCACACTTGGAATATTGTGTTCAGTTCTGGTCGCCTCATTATCTGAAGGATGTGGAAGCTTTAGAGAGGGTGCAGAGGAGATTTACCAGGATGCTGCCTGGACTGGTTGGCATGTCTTATGAAGAAAGGTTGAGCGAGCTAGGGCTTTTCTCATTGGAGCGAAGAAGGATGAGAGGTGACTTGATAGAGGTGTACAAGATGATGAGAGGCATAGATAGAGTGGATAGCCATAGACTATTTCCCAGGGCAGAAAGGGCTATCACCAGGGGGCATAATATTAAGGTGATTGGAGGAAGGTTTTGGGGAGATGTCAGAGGTAGTTTCTTTACACAGAGAGTGGTGGGTACGTGGAATGCACTGCCAGCGGTGGTAGTAGAAGCAGACACATTAGGGACATTTAAGCGACTGTTTGATGGGTACATGGGTGATAGTAGAATGAAGGGTATGTAGATAGTTACATCTTAAAGTAGCTTAAAGGGTCGGCACAACATCGTGGGCCGAAGGGCCTGTACTGTGCTGTACTGTTCTATGTTCTATTTATTGGTTATCATTTACAATTAAACAATTAACTGTAACATTATTCCCCTGTGTTTTGGTTAACATCTCCAATTTAACAATTAACTATATCTGTGTACCCTTATGATGTTATCAGGACCAATGTAATGATTAGTTCATTGTATTCACAAATGCAGTCTTTACATGCAATTGAATAATTAATTAACTGTAAATTTTATCCCCATGTGTTCTTTATTATATTTGAATATAACTCTTAACTGCAGATTTATGCAATGTATTATTTATCGTATCAAATTAAAATAACTGAGTTTTCCCCTTGAGCATTGCTGAATCTATCCAAGTTAGTAACTTAATTCAATATTCTTCGCCCATGTATTAGCTATCATGTTCAATTAAACTTTATTCCCCTGTGTGCTTCTTATCAGGCACAATCAAACAATTAACTGCAACATTATTCCATCATGTATCGGTCACAAAGCCCAATTTAAGAACAGCCGTAACTTTATTTCCCTTTGAATGTGTTAGCACGTACAATTTAAGAATAACTGTAAATTCATTGCATTGTGTTTTGATTACAAAGCCCAACATTACCATAAGCTGAAACGTTTGTCCTTTGTATTTGAGTTGACAAGCACATTTCTACAATTATTTGCAACTTTATTCCACTGAACATCAGCTATCAACACCAGTTAACTAACCTAATTGCGCAGTGCATTTGTCATATTCAATTAACAATTAATTGCACGTTTGGTACTCTGCCTCATAAAAACAAGAAATGCTGGAAATGCTCAGCAGGTATGGCAGATTACGTGGACAGAGAAGCAGACTTAACGTTTCAGGTGAGTGACCCTTCTTCAGAACTGGCAGATATTAGAAATGCGAAATGATTTGAGCAAGAAGGATAAGTTTGGCACTTTCCGGGAACCTTGGATAACGAGGGATATTCTGACGCGAGTTAAAAAGAGAAAGGAAGCATTGGTAAGGGATGGAAGTCTGGGAACAGACGAAGCCCTTGTGGACAGCAGGAAGGCAGTAGGAAGGAACTTAAGCAAGGAGTCAGGAGGGCTAAAAGGGGTCATGAAAATTCATTGGCAAACAGGATTAAGGAAAATCCCAAGAATTTTTATACATATATAAAGAGCAAGAGGGTAACCAGGGAAAGGGTTGGCCCACTCAAGGACAGAGATGGGAATCTATGCGCAGAGCAAGAGGGAATGGGAGGTACTAAATGAGTACTTTGCATCAGTATTCACCAAAGAGAAGGACTTGGTGGATGATGAGTCTAGGTAAGGGAGTTTCGATAGACTCAGTCATCTCATTATCAGAACGGAAGAGGTGTTGGGTATCTTGCTAAGTATTAAGGTAGATAAGTCCCCAGGGCCTGATGGGATCTACCCTAGAATACTGAGGGAGGCAAGGGAAGAAATTGCTGGGGCTTTGACAGAAACCTTTGCATCCTCATTGGCTCCAGGTGAGGGCCCAGAGGACTGGAGAATAGCCAATGTTGTTCCATTGCTTAGGAAGGGTGGCAAGGATAATCCAGGAAATTATAGGCCGGTTAGCCTTACGTCAGTGGGAGGGAAACTATTAGAGAGGACTCTTCGGGACAGGATTTACTCCCATTTGGAAACAAACGAACTTATTAGCGAGAGACAGCATGGTTTTGTAAAGGGGAGGTCGTGTCTTACTAATTTGATTGAATTTTTTGAGGAAGTGACAAAGATGATTGATGAGGGAAGGGCGGTGGATTTTGTCTATATGGACTTTAGTAAAGCCTTTGACAAGGTCCCGCATGGCAGACTGGTGCAAAAGGTGAAGTCACACGGGATCGGAGGTGAGCTGGCATGATGGATACAGAACTGACTCAGTTACAGAAGACAGAGGGTAACAGTGGCTGGGTGTTTTTCTGAATGGAGGGATGTGACTAGTGGTGTTCCGCAGGGATCAGTGCTGGGACCTTTGCTGCTGTAGTATATATGAATGATTTGGAGGAAACTGTAGCTGGTCTGATTAGTAAGTTTGCAGACGACTCAAAGGTTGGTGGAGTTGTGGATCATGATGAGGATTGTCAGAGGATTCCGCAGGTTATAGATCGGTTGGAGACTTGGACGGAGAAATGGCAGATGGAGTTTAATCTGGACAAATGTGAGGTAATGCATTTTGGAAGGTCTAATGCAGGTGGGAGGTATACAGTAAATGGAAGAACCCTTAGGAGTATTGACAGGCAGAGAGATCTGGGCGTACAGGTCCACAGGTCACTGAAATTGGCAACGCAGGTGGATGAGGTAGTCAAGAAGGCATACGGCATGCTTGCCTTCATCGATCGGGGCATAGAGTACAAAAATTGGCAAGTCATGTTGCAGCTATACAGAACCTTAGTTGGGACACACTTAGAATATTGCGTTCAATTCTGGTTTCCACACTACCAGAAGGACGTGGAGGCTTTGGAGAGGGTACAGAGGAGGTTGACCAGGATGTTGCCTGGTCTGGAGGGCATTAGCTATGAGGAGAGGTTGGAAAAACTCGGATTGTTTTCACTGGAACGATGGAGCTGGAGAGGCGACATGATAGAGGTTTACAAAGTTATGAGCGGCATGGACAGAGTGGATAGTCAAAACCTTTTTCCCAGGGTGGAAGAGTCAGTTACTAGGGGACATAGGTTTAAGGTGCGAGGGGCAAATTTAGAGGGAATGTGCGAGGCAAGTTTTTTACACAGAGGGTGGTGAGTGCCTAGAACTTGCTGCCAGGGGAGGTGGTGGAAGTAGATACGATAGCGACGTTTAAGAGACATCTTGACAAAAATATGAATAGGTAGGGAATAGAGGGATATGGGCTCCGGACGTGCAGAAGGTGTTAGTTTCGGCAGGCATCAAGATCGGCGCAGGCTTGGAGGGCCGAATGGCCTGTTCCTGTGCACTGCTGTTCTTTGTTTTTTCCTCTTTATAAGTGACAGTTTATCATGTCTCTCGGAATCTTTACTGCTGCTAAAAAAGGAAATGTTGCCAGTACTAAAACAATTTAGAACTATTCAGTAAACCCTACTAGCACTCATAAATCCTACTACTAATCTATACAGGTCACCAGATAAAATAAACTTTAAATCAAAGAAGATAATGCACACCAGCTAATCACTTGTTCCTTGTCATTAATAATTGTTTACTTGTTTTTAGTCTTCCAGTTACCCTAACTAGTTACACGTGCACCCTAACGGTAGTGTATGGACCCAGCTATTTAGTGATTCTTCCTTACAGCCGGTACTCACCAACCAATCACCTTACAGCTTTCCTGTGATGTCACTTTTCACGTCTGCTGCTCCGCTCGAAGGTAACTGCTGTAACCCATGATACTTGGCGGTTATTTATCTGTTCCCCAATCTGTGTTCCTCCCGCAGGTCCCCTCCTGTCCGCTGCTCTCCCGGAAGGTAAATGCTATAGGCCTTGATCCTCAGCCTTTATTTAACTGCTTCCTGCTCCGTCTTCTTCCTGCAGGTCCGTTACTGTCCGCTGCTCTCCCTGAAAGTAAGTCATATGTTCTTGTGTTCTTGAATACAATGGTGTTAGGGGATAATATATTTGGGGATAGACAGCATTCTCTGCAGTCAAGAGCGAGTCAGGAAGGCTGTGTTGCCTGCCTGGTGCCACGTTTCGAGGCATTTCTCAGGGATGGAGAGGAATCTGCAGTGGAAGGGGGAGGATTCAGTTGTCGTGGTCCACGTGGGTACCAAGGACATAGATAGGACTAGAGAAGAGATTCTGCATAAGGTGTATGAGCAGCTAGTGGCAAAATTAAAAAGAAGAACCTCAAAGGTATTTATGACTGGGTTATTACCAGAGCCATGAGCAAATGGTGTAGTGTTACTAAAATTAGAGAATTAAATGCATAGCTCAAGGACTGGTGTGGGAACAATGGGCTTTGATTCATGGGGCACTGGCACCAGTACTGGGGAAAGTGGGAGCTGTGCCATTGTGATGGTCTTTCACCTGAACCGTGCTCAGCGAGTCATATAACTGGGGTGGTAAAGAGGGCTTTAAAGTAAATAGAGGGGTGGGGGATCAAGTGAGGGAATATGTGACCATTAAAAGAGAGAGAAGGCAGAACAGTATAATTGCAAAAATGTTCTTTATTCTCAGAGTGTGGCAGGAAGTGGCAGAGTGACAAACTTAGTGCACCAGAAGATAAGGCTGGAGGTTGTGAACTGACTGGCTGGGAGGATGGTGCAAGTGAAGGGAGATTTAGAAAACCAAAGAGAAAAATCAAGGCATTGTAACAGTATAGCGTTGTGGATAAAGTCAAAGAGAATGGGACAGGAAGGGACAGAGAGCTAAATCAAATTGTGCATCAGTGAATAAGGTCATTCCAGGGAATAGAAGTAAAAAAACAAATGAAATTGAAGGATTTTTATCTGAAACCGCGAAACATCTTCAATAAGACAGATAAAGTATTGGCACAAATAGGGGTAAATTGTTTCAGTCTAGTCGACATTACAATGTGATCAAGTTTGGGAAATAAATATTCCAGGGTACACAATATTTCGGAATGAAAGAAAGAATGGCAAAGGAGGTGGGGTAGTACTGATACTAAAGGATGATATAGGAATATTAGTGGGGAAGGATCAGGCCTCAGAGGATCAGTATGAGTGGAAATTAAGAATAGCAAGAATCAGCAAACAGTGATGGGAGGAGTGTATAGGCCCCTTAACAGTAATTATACAATTGGACAGAACATTAAACAAGAAATTATTCGATATTGTTTCAAAGGCAGTATACTAATTGTGGTAACTTTAATCTTCCTGTAGACTGGGACAATGAAATTGGCAAGAGTGTTCTGGAAGATGAGATTGTAGAATGTTTTCCAAATGGTTTCCTGGAGCAACACATTGTGGAAGCTATTAGGGATAAAGCTATTTTAGACCTGGTATTGTGTAATAAAGAAGGGTTAATTAATAATATCACAGTAAAAGATCCACTGGGAAATAGTGATCGTAATACCACTGAATTCCATTTTAACCTTGTAAGTGACATACTCCAAACACTAACTTATTCGTGAACGGAAACAACGAGAAGTATGAGTGTAGAAGTGGATAAGGTAAATTGGGTAAATAGACTGAAAGGTAGTGCGGTAAATAAACAGTGGAAAACCTTTAAAGAAACAATTCAAAATGTTCCACATAAATATATTCCATTGAAAAACAAAAAACCCAGCGTGAAAGACCCATCAGGATGTCAAGGATAGTCTTAGATAGAAAGAAGAGACATTCAATGTTGCAAAAAAGAGTAACAAGTTTGAGGATTGAGAGTATTTCAGAAACCAGTAAAGGGCCACCAGAAAGTTGACAAAAAAGTTAAAACAATAGAACATGAGAATAAACCATACCAAAAAAGAAACAGATTGAAAGATCTTGCATAGGTATATAAAAAGGAAGGCCTTTTGAACACAAAAATCAGGACAAATCCAACCCTGCCAATTACCGTCCTATCAGTCTACTCCCAATAATCAGTAAAGTGATGGAAGATGTCATCGACAGTGCTATCAAGCGGCACTTGTTTAACAATAACCTGCTCAGTGACACTCAGTTTTGGTTCAGCCAGAGCCACTCAGCTCCTGACCTCATTGCAGCCTTGGTTCAAACATGGACAAAAGAGCTGAACAAAGAGGTGATCAGAGTGACTGCCCTTGACATCAAGGCAGTATTTGACCAAGAATGGCATCAGGTAGCCCTGGAAAAACCAACTTCAATGGGTATCAGGGAAAAACTGTCCGCTGACTGGAGGCATACCTAGCATAAAAGAAAATTGTTGTGGTTGTTGGAGGTCAATCATCTCAGCATCAGGACATCACTGCAGGAGTTCCTCAGAGTAGTGTCCTTTACCCAACCATCTTCAGCTGCTTCAGCATTGACCTTCCTTCAATCATAAGGTCAGAGTGGGATGTTCAGCAACATTCACATCTCCTCAAATGCTGATGCAGTCCATGTGGAAATGTTCGCAAACTTGGACATTATCTAGGCTCGGGCTGATAAGCGGCAAATAACATTCACGCCACACAAGTGACAGAAATGCCTATCTCAAAAAAGGAGAGAGTCTAAACATCTCCCCTTGGCATTCAATGCGATTACGATTACAGAACCTCGCACTATCAACATCCTGGGGTTGCCATTTATCAGAAACTGAATTGCAGTAGCCGTATAAATACTGTGGCTACAAGAGCAGGTCACAGGC
Organism: Heterodontus francisci; assembly: GCF_036365525.1. Classification (NCBI taxonomy): domain Eukaryota; kingdom Metazoa; phylum Chordata; class Chondrichthyes; order Heterodontiformes; family Heterodontidae; genus Heterodontus; species Heterodontus francisci. The sequence goes on from NW_027140639.1 coordinate 599,174, forward strand.
TAGGAATCCTGCGGCGAATAACTCACCTCCTGACTCCCCAAGGCCTGACCACTATCTACAAGGCACAAATCAGGAGTGTGATGGAAGACTCTCCGTTTGCCTGGATGGGTGCAGCGCCAACAACACTCAAGAAGCTCGACACAATCCAGGACAAAACTGCCCACTTGATTGTCATACCATCCACAAACATTCAGTCCCTCCACCACCGGCACAATGACAGCAGTATTTACCATCTACAAGATGCACTACAGCAACGCACGGGCCATATGATCGACTCATGCTTCTACTTCCTGTGTTCTTACGTTCTATCCCCCTCTTTACAGGGACGAGGATACCGCTGTCTGGCTGTTAACTGATCCATCACTGTATAATTGCATACGGCATGCTTGCCTTCATTGGTCAGGGCATAAAAATTAGCAAGTCATGCTGCAGCTGCACAGAACTTTAGCTGGGTCACACCTAGAATATTGCATGCAATTCTGGTCGCCACACTACCAGAAGGACGTGGATGCTTTGGAAAGGGTAAAGAAGAGGTTGCCCAGGATGTTGCCTGGTCTGGAGGGCATTAGCTATGAGGAGAGGTTGGATCAACTCGGATTGTTTTCACTTGAACGACGGAGGTGGAGGGGCGACATGATAGAGATATACAAAGTTATGAGCGGCATGGACAGAGTGGATAGTCAGAAGCTTTTTCCCAGTGTGGAAGAGTCAGTTACTAGGAGACATAGGTTTAAGGTGCGAAGGGCAAAGTTTAGAGGGGATGTGCGAGGCAAGTTCTTTACACAGAGTGTAGTGAGTGCCTGGAACTTGCTGCCGGGCGAGGTGGTGGAAGCAGGTACGATAGCGATGTTTAAGAGGCATCTTGACAAATACATGAATAGGATGGGAATAGAGGGCTACGGTCCCCGAAATGCAGAAGGTTTTATTTTGGCAGGCATCAAGATCGGCGCAGGCTTGGAGGGCCAAATGACCTGTTCCTGTGCTGTACTGTTCTTTGTTCTTTGTTCTAACAGCACCTTTATTCCCGTATCCGTGGTTATCATGTCGAAATAAACAATTAATTGTTACCATATTCTCCTGTGAATTGTTAGCAATATCAATTTTGGAATTAACTATCCCTTTGGCTATTGGTTATCATATCCAATTAAGCAATTAACTGCGCCGGTATTCTCCTGTGCATTGTCTATCAACCTCAAATTAACAATTAACTGTAACCTTGTTTATACATGTCTTATCCCAAATCCAATACAAGAGTAAACTGCGACTTCATTCCCTGTGCATTAGTTATCATGCACAATGAATAATTAATTGTAACTTTCTGCACAGTCCATTTGCTGTTAGCTACAACTTAATAATTACATTAACTATATTCAGATGTGCATTGGTCATCACGTCCAATTTAACAATTAATTGTGACCTCATTCTGCTGTGCAAGAGTTATCAAGTTCAATGTAGCAATAACTGGATATATAATTCCACTGTATATTGGTTATCAAGCCCAATGTAATGACTCATTGCAACTTTCTAAGCTGTGTGTCCATTTGTAGGTATAAAGTCCAAATTAATGTTAAACTTTATATGTAATTCCCGCTGTATTGCTCATCTTGTCCAATTAAACCATTATCTTTAAGATCATTCCCCTGTGTATCGGTCATCAAGACCAATTTAACACATACATTTTCCCACATGTACTCTATCAAGTTCAACATAACAATTCACTGTAGCTATATGCAGCAGGGAATTATGTACCATTTCAAATTGGAATCGCAGTAACTTCTTCCCCTGTGGTTACCTTAATATGTCCAATTTTATAATTAATTGCAAAGCAATTATATCTTTATTACGTTAATTACCAGAACAATAATTGTTCAAATATTGCTATTTTAAACAATCAACGAACTTATTATTGTGAATTATTACTTCTCTTTATTAGAACCCTTATTTTCTGTCTGGTAAGGTGGGAAAACTTAGAAAATAGGGCACAGTGTAGACACGGTGTCAAAGTGGAGGGATTCTGCAAACTTACGTCAAGTTTTAGAAACAATATTTGTAGCAAAAAGGGTTTGACCTTGAAGATAGTCAGTGAGAATATGGGAACCCTGTCGCTGTTCCAGGAGGGGAAGGGGTGAGGGCAGCACTGTTGTAAAACTCTGGGGATAGGCTGTCCACTAATATTCATTATAAGACCACCGGCTCCCACAGCTATCTTGACGAAACTGCCTCACACCATACCTGCTGGAAGAACACCCATTTCATTCTTCCCATTTTTCTCTCTCTCTGACGCATCTGCTCTGACGATGCAAACTTCCACAGCAGTGCTTCTTGCATGTCTTTCAATTTTTCGCAACCAAGGATTTCCCTGCATGGTGCTTGACAGGGCCATGACCGACTCATTTCCACACTTCGTCCCTCAGTCCTTCCTCTCCCTCCAAGAACCATGATAGGGTTTCTCCTGTTCTCACTTTCCACCCCAGCAGCCTCCACATCCAAAGGTTTAAACTCCACTATTTCTTCTACCGGTAGGGTGATACCACCACTAAACACACTTCCCATTCAATCCTCTGTCATGATTCTGCAGAGACTGTTTCCCTCCACGATGCCCTGGCCCATTGCTCCATCACCAAGACATTTTGTCCCCTTTCCATGGCACCGTCCCATGTAATCGTAGGAGGTTTAATACTTGCCCTTTTACCTCCTGTCTCCTCACCAGCCAAGGCTCCAAACACTCCTATATAAAAACACAGTGTGGACTGATGAAAAGTCACAGACCTGAAACATTTAATCTGTTTCACTCTCCACAGATGCAGACCTGCTAAGTATTTCCATCACTTTCTGCCTTCAGCTCAAACGCTCCTTTCAGGTAAGCAGCGATTTATTGGCACTTCTTTCTATTCAGTACACTGTATTCGCTGCTCACAATGCAGTCACCTCTACAGTCATGAGATGGAAAGCAGATTGGGTGACCATTTTGAGGAATACCTCTGCTCAGTCTGCAAGCATGACCCCAAGCTTCCAGCTGCTTGCCCTTTTAATTCACCATCCTGCTCTGATGCCCACGTTTCTCTCCCCGGCCTGCTGCAGTGTTCCAGTTTGGAAGCTCAAGGATTAGCAAATCATCTACTGACGAGGCGCTCTTCATAGAGTTCAATACCTTAAACTTGTTTTTCCTGTCTTTGGTTTCGAGCTGAGATGTTACTTTTTCTGCCATTAACACTTTCTCTGGGCAAATGTGCTGGCTTTTACTACAACTATTAGCACTCCCTTTGACCTATGCTCTATGACATCACTTTTCTTCATCTAGCCGACCCTCCGTCCTTTCACAGACATTCCCTTTTGATCTAGTTTGCCCCTTAAGCCCCAGCTATTCACAATCTCAATCAATAATTTGGATCTCTGGACCAAATGCAATATTTCCAATTTTGGTGATAACACAAAAATAAGTGGGAGTTGTGAGGAAGATGTAAAAAGACTTCAAGGAGATTTAGACAGACTATGTGAATGGGCCACTGCATGGCAGATGGAATATAACGGAGAAAAATGTGAAGGTATCCACTTTGGTAGCAAAAACAGAAATGCAGAGTATTTCTTAAATGGTGAGAATTTGGGAAGTGTTGATGGCTAAAGGGTCCTGGGTACCCTTGTTCGGAAGTCACTGTAAGTTAACGTGCAGTTGCAGCAAACAAGTCGGTTGGCAAATGATATGTTGGCCTATATTGCAAGAGAATTTGAGTACGGGATAAAGAAGTCTTGCTGAACTTGTAGAGAGCCTTGGTGAGACAGCACCTGGAGTATTGTGTACAGTTTTGGTCTGTTTACCCAAGGAAGGAAATACTTGCCATAGAGGGAGTGCAACGAAAGTTCACCAGACAGTTTACAGGGATGGCGGGATTCTCCTATGAGGAGAGTTTGAGCAGACTGCATCCTGTATTCTCTAGAATTTAGAAGAATGTGAGGTGATGTCATTGAAGCATACAAAATATTTATAGGGCTCGACAGGGTAGATGCAGAAAGGATGTTTGCCCTGTCCTGGGGTTCGAAAACCAGGGGACACTGTCTCAGAATGCGAGGTAGACCGTTCGGCACCGATATAGAACATAGAACATAGAACATTACAGCGCAGTACAGGCCCTTCAGCCCTCGATGTTGCGCCGACCTGTGAAACCATCTGACCTACACTATTCCATTTTCATCCAGATGTCTATCCAATGACCACTTAAATGCCCTTAAAGTTGGCGAGTCTACCACTGTTGCAGGCAGCGCGTTCCACGCCCCTACTACTCTCTGTGTAAATAAACTACCTCTGACATCTGTCCTATATCTATCACCCCTCAACTTAAAGCTATGTCCCCTCGTGTTTGCCATAATCATCCGAGGAAAAAAGCTCTCACTGTCCACTCTGTCCAGCCCTCTGATTATCTTATATGTCTCTATTAAGTCACCTCTTCTCCTCCTTCTCTCTAACGAAAACAACCTCAAGTCCCTCAGCCTTTCCTCGTAAGACCTTCCCTCCATACCAGGCAACATCCTAGTAAATCTCATCTGCACCTTTTCCAAAGCTTCCACATCCTTCCTATAACGCGGTGACCAGAACTGCACGCAATACTCCAGGTGCGGCCGCACCAGAGTTCTGTACAGCTGCAGCATGACCTCGTGGCTCCTAAACTCGAACCCCTACTAATAAAAGCTAACACACCATATGCCTTCTTAACAGCCCTATTAACCTGGGTGGCAACTTTCAGGGATTTATGTACCTGGACACCAAGATCTCTCTGCTCATCTACACTACCAAGAATCTTCCCATTAGCCCAGTATTCTGCAATCCTGTTACTCCTTCCGAAGTGAATCACCTCACACTTTTCCGCATTAAACTCCATTTGCCATCTCTCAGCCCAGCTCTGCAGCCTATCTATGTACCTCTGTAACGTACAACATCCTTCGGCACTATCCACAACTCCACCGACCTTCGTGTCATCCGCACATTTACTAACCCACCCTTCGACAAACTCATCCAGGTCATTTATAAAAATGACAAACAGCAGTGGCCCCAAAACAGATCCTTGCGGGACACCATTAGAAACTATACTCCAGGATGAACATTTACCATCAATCACCACCCTCTGTCTTCTTTCAGCTAGCCAATTTCTGATCCAAATCAATGATTCACCTTCAATCCCATACTTCTGTATTTTCTGCAATAGCCTACCGTGGGGAACTTTATCAAACGCCTTACTGAAATCCATACAGACCACATCCACGGCTTTACCCTCATCCACCTGTTTGGTCACCTTGTCAAAAAACTCAATAAGGTTTGTGAGGCACGACCTACCCTTCACAAAACCGTGCTGACTATCTCTAATGAACTTATTCTTTTCAAGATGATTAAAAATCCAACTCTTATAACCTTTTCCAACATTTTACCCACAACCGAAGTAAGGCTCACAGGTCTATAATTACCAGGGCTGTCTCTACTCCCCTTCTTGAACAAGGGGACAACATTTGCTATCCTCCAGTCTTCCAGCACTATTCCTATCGACAATGACGACATAAAAATCAAGGAGAAAGGCTCTGCAATCTCCTTCCTGGCTTCCCAGAGAATCCTCAGATAAATCCCATCTGGCCCAGGGGATCTATCTATTTTCACACTTTCCAAAATTGCTAACACCTCCTCCTTGTGAACCTCAATCCCATCTAGCCTAGTAGTCTGTATCTCAGTATTCTCCTCGACAACATTTTCTTTCTCTACTGTAAATACTGATGAAAAATATTCATTTAAAACTTCCCCTATCTCCTCCGATTCCACACACAACTTCCCACTACTATCCTTGATTGGCCCTAACCTATCTCTAGTCATTCTTTTATTCCTGATATACCGATAGAAAGCCTTAGGGTTTTCCTTGATCCTATCCGCCAATGACTTCTCGTGTCCTCTCCTTGCTCTTCTTATCTCTCCGTTTAGATCCTTCCTGGCTAGCTTGTAATTCTCAAGCGCCCTAACTGAGCCTTCACGTCTCATCCAAACATAAGCCTTCTTCTTCCTCTTGACAAGCTCTTCAACTTCTTTAGTAAACCACGGCTCCCTCGCTCGACAACTTCCTCCCTGCCTGACAGGTACATACTTATCAAGGACACGCAGTAGCTGCTCCTTGAATAAGCTCCACATTTCGATTGTTCCCATCCCCTGCAGTTTCCTTCCCCATCCGAGGCATCCTCAATCTTGCCTAATCGCATCATAATTTCCTTTCCCCCCAGCTATAATTCTTGCAGTGCTGTATATGCCTGTCCCTGCCCATCGCTAAGGTAAACCTAACAGAATTGTGGTCACTATCACCAAAGTGCTCACCAACTTCTAAATCTAACACCTGGCCGGGTTCATTACCCAGTACCAAATCCAATGTGGCATCGCCCATGGTTGGCCTGTCTACTTACTGTGTCAGAAAACCCTCCTGCACACACTGGACAAAAACAGACCCATCTAAAGTACTCGAACTACTCACCTCACGTGACACCTCAGGTAAAAGAAGTAGGTGGTTGGGTTACCGTCAGGGGAAGGAAAGGGAACCAGCAGGCAGTGCAGGGATCCCCTGTGGCCGTTTCCCTCAACAACAGGTAAACCGTTTTGGATACTGTTGAGGGGGACGACTTACCAGGGGTAAGCAATGGGGTGCAGGCCTCTGGCACAGAGTCTGTCCCTGTTGCTCAGAAGGGAAAGGGGAAGAGGAGCAGAGATTGGGACAGTCATTGGGGACTCCATAGTTAGGGGAACAGATAGGAGGTTCTGTGGGAACGAGAGAGACTCACGGTTGGTGTGTTGCCTCCCAGGTGGCAGGGTACGTGATGTCTCTGATCGTGTTTTTGGGATCCTTAAGGGGGAGGGGGAGCAGCCCCAAGTCGTGGTCCACATAGGCACCAACGACATAGGTAGGAAGAGAGATGGGGATTTAAGGCAGAAATTCATGGAGCTAGGGTGGAAGCTTTGAGCGAGAACAACCAGAGTTGTTATCTCTGGGTTGTTGCCCGTGCCACGTGGTAGCGAAAAGAGGAATAAGGAGAGAGAGGAGTTGAACACGTGGCTGCAGGGATGGTGTAGGAGGGAGGGTTTTGGTTTCCTGGATAATTGGGATCTTTCTGGGGTAGGTGGGACCTCTACAAACAGGATGGTCTTCACCTGGACCAGAGGGGTACCAATATCCTGGGGGGGAGATTTGTTAGTGCTCTTCGGGGGTTTAAACTAAATCAGCAGGGGAATGGGAACCTAAATTGTAGTTCCAGTGTACAGGTTGTTGAGAGTAGTGAGGTAGGGGATAAGGTTACAGGGACGCAAGAGGGCACTGGCAAGCAAGAACTTGGTTTAAAGTGTGTCTACTTCAACGCCAGGAGCATCCGGAATAAGGTAAGTGAGCTTGCAGCATAGGTTGGTACCTGGGATCCTGATGTTGTGGCCATTTCAGAGACATGGGTAGAGCAGGGGCAGGAATGGATGTTGCAGGTTCCAAGATTTAGATGTTTCAGTAAGAACAGAGAAGAGGGTAAAAGAGGGGGGGGGGGCTGGCATTGTTAATCAAGGAAAGTATTACAGCGGCAGAAAGGACGTTTGAGGACTCGTCTACTGAGGTAGTATGGGCCGAGGTTAGAAACAGGAGAGGAGAGGTCACCCTGTGGGAGTTTTCTATAGACCTCCGAATAGTTCCAGAGATGTAGAGGAAAGGATAGCGAAGATGATTCTCGACAGGAGCGAGAGTAACAGGGTAGTGGTTATGGGGGAATTTAACTTTCCAAATATTGACTGGAAATACTATAGTTCGAGTACTTTAGATGGGTCTGTTTTTGTCCAGTGTGTGCAGGAGGGTTTTCTGACACAGTATGTGGACAGGCCAACCAGGGGCGATGCCACATTGGATTTGGTACTGGGTAATGAACCCGGCCAGGTGTTCGATTTAGATGTAGGTGAGCACTTGGCGATAGTGATCACAATTCGGTTAGGTTTACCTTAGCGATGGGCAGGGACAGGTATATACCGCAGGGCAAGAATTATAGCTGGGGGAAAGGAAATTATGACGCGATTAGGCAAGATTTAGGATGTGTAGGATGGGGAAGGAAACTGCAGGGGATGGGAACAAACGAAATGTGGAGCTTATTCAAGGAGCAGCTAATGCGTGTCCTTGATAAGTATGTACCTGTCAGGCAGGGAGGAAGTTGTCGAGCGAGGTAGCCGTGGTTTACTCAAGAGGTTGAAGCGCTTGTCAAGAGGAAGAGGGCGGCTTATGTTCGGATGAGACGTGAAGGCTCAGTTAGGGCGCTTGAGAATTACAGGCTAGCCAGGAAGGATCTAAAGGGAGGGCTAAGAAGAGCAAGGAGAGGACACGAGAAGTCATTGGCGGATAGGATCAAAGAAAACCCTAAGGCTTTCTATAGGTATATCAGGAATAAAAGAATGATAAGAGTTAGAACAGGGCCAATCATGGATAGTAGTGGGAAGTTGTGTGCGGAATCAGAGGAGATAGGGGAAGCATTAAATGAATATTTTTCGTCAGTATTTACAGTAGAGAAAGAAAATGTTGCCGAGGAGATTACTGAGATGCAGCCAACTAGGCTAGATGGGATTGAGATTCACAAGGAGGAGGTGTTGGCAATTTTGGAAAGAGTGAAAATAGATAAGTCCCCTGGGCCAGATGGGATTTATCCTAGGATTCTCTGGGAAGCCAGGGAGGAGATTGCAGAGCCGTTGTTGTTGATCTTTATGTCGTCATTCTCGACAGGAGTAGTGCCGGAAGACTGGAGGATAGCAAATGTTGTCCCCTTGTTCAAGAAGGGGAGTAGAGACAGTCCTGGTAATTATAGACCTGTGAGCCTTACTTCGGTTGTGGGTAAAATGTTGGAAAAGGTTATAAGAGATAGGATTTATAATCATCTTGAAAAGAATAAGTTCATTTGCGATAGTCAGCACGGTTCTGTGAAGGGTAGGTCGTGCCTCACAAACCTTATTGAGTTTTTCGAGAAGGTGACCAAACAGGTGAATGAGAGTAAAGCCGTGGATGTGGTGTATATGGATTTCAGTAAGGCGTTTGATAAGGTTCCCCACGGTAGGCTATTGCAGAAAATACAGAAGTATGGGGTTGAAGGTGATTTAGAGCTTTGGATCAGAAATTGGCTAGCTGAAAGAAGACAGAGGGTGGTGGTTGATGGCAAATGTTCATCCTGGAGTTTAGTTACTAGTGGTGTACCGCAAGGTTCTGTTTTGGGGCCACTGCTGTTTATCATTTTTATGAATGACCTGGATGAGGGTGCAGAAGGGTGGGTTAGTAAATTTGCGGATGACACGAAGGTCGGTGGAGTTGTGGATAGTGTCGAAGGGTGTTGTCGGGTACAGAGGGGCATAGATAGGCTGCAGAGCTGGGCTGAGAGATGGCAAATGGAGTTTAATGCGGAGAAGTGTGAGGTGATTCACTTTGGAAGAAGTAACAGCAATGCAGAGTACTGGGCTAATGGGAAGATTCTTGGTAGTGTAGATGAGCAGAGAGATCTTGGTGTCCAGGTACATAAATCCCTGAAAGTTGCTACCCAGGTTAATAGGTCTGTTAAGAAGGCAGATGGTGTGTTAGCTTTTATTAGTCGGGGGATCGAGTTTCGGAGCCAAGAAGTCATGATGCAGCTGTACAAAACTCTGGTGAGGCCGCACCTTGAGTATTGCGTGCAGTTCTGGTCACTGCATGCAGTTCTGGTCACTGCATTATAGGAAGGATGTGGAAGCTTTGGAAAGGGTGCAGATGAGATTTACTAGGATGTTGCCTGGTATGGAGGGAAGGTCTTACGAGGAAAGGCTGAGGGACTTGGGGTTGTTTTCGTTGGTGAGAAAGAGGTGGAGAGGTGACTTAATAGAGACATACAAGATAATCAGAGGGTTAGATAGGGTGGATAGTGAGAGTCTTTTTCCTCGGATGATGATGGCAAACAGAAGGGGACATAGCTTTAAGTTGAGGGGTGAAAGATATAGGACAGATGTCAGAGGTAGTTTCTTTACGCAGAGAGTAGTAGGGGCGTGGAACGCCCTGCCTGCAACAGTAGTAGACTCGCCAACTTTAAGGGCATTTAAGTGGTCATTGGATAGACATATGGATGAAAATGGAATAGTGTCGGTCAGATGGTCGGCGCAACATCGAGGGCCGAAGGGCCTGTACTGCGCTGTAATGTTCTAAATCTAATTCTAATTCTATCGTATTTCCAGTCAATATTTGGAAAGTTAAAGTCCCCCATAAACAATACCCTGTTACTCTTGCTCCTGTCAAGAATCATCTTTGCTATCCTTTCCTCTACATCTCTGGAACTATTTGGAGGTCGATAGAAAACTCCCAACAGGGTGACCTCTCCTCTCCTGTTTCTAACCTCGGCCGAGAGTACCTCAGTCGACGAGTCCTCAAACGTCCTTTCTGCCGCTGTAATACTTTCCTTGATTAACAATGCCACCCCCCCCCCCCCTCTTTTACCCTCTTCTCTGTTCCTGGTGAAACATCTAAATCCCGGAACCCGCAACATCCATTCCTGTCCCTGCTCTACCCATGTCTCTGAAATGGCCACAACATCGAGATCCCAGGTACCAACCCATGCTGCAAGCTCACCCACCTTATTCCGGATGCTCCTGGCGTTGAAGTAGACACATTTTAAACCAAGCTCTTGCTTGCCAGTGCCCTCTTGTGTCCTTAAAACCTTATCTCTGCCCTCACTACTCTCAACATCCTGCACACTGGAACTACAATTTAGGTTCCCATCCCCCTGCTGAATTTAACCCCCCCCCCCCGAAGAGCACTAGAAAATCTCCCCCCCAGGATATTGGTACCCCTCTGGTTCAGGTGAAGACCATCCTGTTTGTAGAGGTCCCACCTACCCCAGAAAGAGCCCCAATTATGAAGGAAACCAAGACCCTCCCTCCTACACCATCCCTGCAGCCACGTGTTCAACTCCTCTCTCTCCCTATTCCGCACTTCGCTAGCACGTGGCACGGGCAACAACCCAGAGATAACAACTCTGTTTGTTCTCGCTCTAAGCTTCCACCCTAGCTCCCTGAATTTCTGCCTTAAATCCCCATCTCTCATCCTACCTATGTCGTTGGTGCCTATGTGGACCACGACTTGGGGCTGCTCCCCCTCCCCCTTAAGGATCCCAAAAACACGATCAGAGACATCACGTACCCTGGCACCTGGGAGGCAACACACCAACCGTGAGTCTCTCTCGTTCCCACAGAACCTCCTATCTGTTCCCCTAACTATGGAGTCCCCAATGACTAATGCTCTGCTCCTCTTACCCCTTCCCTTCTGAGCAACAGGGACAGACTCTGCGCCAGAGACCTGTATCCCATTGCCTACCCCTGGTAAGTCGTCTCCCCTAACAGTATCCAAAACGGTATACCTGTTGTTGAGGGAAACGGCCACAGGGGATCCCTGCACTGCCTGCTGGTTCCCTTTCCTTCCCCTGACGGTAACCCATCTACCTTCTGCTTTTACCTGAGGTGTGACTGCCTCCCGATAACTCCTCTCAATAATCCCTTCCGCCTCCCGAATTATCCGAAGTTCCTCCAGCTCCAGCTCCAGTTCCCTAACGCGGTCCTCGACGAGCTGGAGCTGGGTGCACTCCCCGCAGATGCAGTCAGCAGGGACACCCTTGGCGACCCTTACCTCACACATTCTGCAGGAGGAACATTCAACTGCCTTAACCTCCATTCCCACTATTCTAAATTCCCAAGTTATTAACCAATCACACGATAAAACAAGAAGAGAAATAGAAAAAGCCTTACCTGCCTACACACAACCGAGTCCTTTTTTTTTGGTAAGAGGAGGGGGGCGGGTGGGAGACACTACAAGAGTAGTGTCTCGGGTTCAGACACAGCCCAAATATATAGGTTTCTACTTACCCAGCAGTCCCTGCTCCACCGAAACTCCCGATGAAATTGACTTCCCAGCTGTTCACTCCTCGCTCGCAATGCCTGTGCTGCTGGAAAAGCTGCACAACGAAGAGGTAAGAGAATTTACACAGCCCAAATATATAGGTTTCTACTTACCCAGCAGTCCCTGCTCCACCGAAACTCCCGATGGAATTGACTTCCCAGCTGTTCACTCCTCGCTCGCAATGCCTGTGCTCCTGGAAAAGCTGCACAACGAAAAGGTAAGAGAATTTACACAGCCCAAATATATAGATTTCTACTTACCCAGCAGTCCCTGCTCCACCGAAACTCTCGATGAAATTGACTTCCCAGCTGTTTACTCCTCGCTCGCAATGCCTGTGTTCCTGGAAAAGCTGCACAACGAAGAGGTAAGAGAATTTACACAGCCCAAATATATAGGTTTCTGCTTACCCAGCAGTCCCTGCTCCACCGAAACTCCCGATGAAATTGCCTTCCCAGCTGTTCACTCCTCGCTCGCAATGCCTGTGCTCCTGGAAAAGCTGCACAACGAAAAGGTAAGAGAATTTACACAGCCCAAATATATAGGTTTCTACTTACCCA